>NW_026967846.1:0-167758 GCF_028390025.1 Pseudophryne corroboree | reverse complement strand
TGGTATAATTGGTGTGTGTGTTGTGAGGATCAGGTTCTATGTTTAGAATCCTAATCAGGGTTGTTTGAATGCGGGTACAATTAAGGTATGGTTGATGTGGTCGATATATATCTTTTACGACCAAACCAGGTAATTATTTTATACTGGACTTCAATGAGATGTGTAAGTCTAAATGGTCCCTGTAAGCGGTATGTCTACCTTATTAAAAATTTATGTGTTTCTCCATAGTATCAAAGTGTTTCGGTCTTTTTATTTTTTGCATATCAATGATTTCACTTCATTGTCACGATTGAGTCCCATACTAGCTAGTGTCTTTAGCTCATACATCCATTTTAATTCCAAGGTATTGATTTTTGTGCTGTAGTCCCCTCCCCTCCAATTAGGGTGTACCTCCTGAATCCCTATGAATTTGAGTGATAGGGGGTTACTGTCATGATGGTCCTTAAAATGTTTTGATAGGTTATGGTCTTCTAGCCCCTTTTTGATGTTCCGAATATGCTCACTAATTCTTGTTTTCAAGGGGCGTATGGTGCGTCCTACATATTGTTTGGGGCATCCACACTCTAATAGGTAGATGACGCCTTTACTATTGCAGGTTATCCTCTCTTTAATGTTGTAAGTTCTTTTTGTGTTGGTAGAGCTAAATTGTGTAACTGGTTTCGTGCTACGCATTCTGCTGTTTTTGCATCCTATGCATGTACCACAGTAGTAGAACCCTGGTAAGGGTTTGGAATTATTAATATGGGATTGAGTCATTTTGCTTGGTTTCATGTAGCTATGTACCAGTTTTTGCTTCAAATCAGGTGCTTTCCTGAATATAACTTTCGGTTTTGTGTCTAGTATGTCGTTCAGGACTTCATCTTCCATAAGAAGTGGCCAGTGTTTTTTAAGGATGTGTTGTAGGGTTTTGGCTTGTTGTGTGTAGTTTGTGATAAATAAAACCTGATCTGAGTATTCCCTGTCTTTCTTGTTTTTATACTGAAGCAAATGGCTTCTGTCTATTTCCCCCACTACATCGTAGGCCTCCTCTAGCAAATCCTCTTTGTATTGTTTCCCTTTAAATTCTGTCATCATTTCTCTGCCTTGAGTCATATAGTCCGTTTTCTTTGAGCAGTTTCTCCTTAGTCTTGTGAGTTGTCCTTTTGGGATGGATTTTAACCAGTTGGGATGATGTCCGCTAGTGGATAAGATGTAGCTATTTACGTCAACATTCTTCCTAAAGGTTTTTGTGTGCAGTTGGTCATTTTCTGAAAAGATGTTTAGGTCAAGAAAGTTTACATTGCTCTTGCTGTAGGTGGTTGTAAAGTGTAGGTTATTTATGTTCTGGTTCATTGACTGAATGAATTCGATTAGTGTTCCCTCCTCTCCCCGCCATATGAAAAATATGTAATCTATGTACCGTGTCCAGAGCACAAGACTCGCCCCCAGCTCTGGTCTCCCCCACACGTGATGGTCTTCCCACCAACTCATAAAGAGATTGGCGTAGCTGGGGGCGAATCTCGTGCCCATCGCGGTACCTTTGGTCTGCAGGTAGAATTCATCCTCGAACCATAGGTAGTTGTGTTTAAGTATGAAGTAAATACTGTCGATGATAAACTGTCTTTGTGTGTCTGCCAAATTCTTATCTTTTTCTAGATGATATTTGATACTCGAGATCCCTTGATCGTGGTCTATCACTGTATATAGTGATGTTACATCTGAGGTTACAAGCCACATGTCTTCGTTCCACTCTAATCCTTCAATCTTGTTTAGTACATGTGTTGTATCTCGTAAATATGATTTTTGTTTCTGTACATATGGTTGTAGATTTGTGTCTATGTACTCTGACAGGTGTGACGTTAGTGAACCAATACCGGATATGATGGGTCTTCCTGGTGGGTTTTGTGGGTCTTTGTGTAGTTTTGGCAAGTAGTAGAAGACTGAAATAATAGGGTGGGGGGTTTGTATGTATTGGTGTTCAAATTGGTTAAGGATACCAATATTTGCACCCTTTTGTAGATGGTTTTCTAATTCTTTTAAAATGTAGTGGTTGGGTCTCTATCTAGTTTTTGGTATGTATTAGTGTCACCTAAGATGCGGTATGCTTCTTTGATGTAGTTGGATTTATTAAGGATGACTATACCCCCCCTTTATCTGCTGGTTTTATGATCAGTGAGTGGTTGTCCTGTAGTTCTTGTAGTGCTTTCTTTTCCTGTTTGGATAAATTACTCGTGGGATTGTTTGTGTTTAGTTTCTCTATGTCTCTTTCTACCATTTTGATAAATGCATCTATTTGTGTCCCCTTTAAATGACTCGGATAGAATGTGGATGGTGGTTTAAGTTTGCTGTGTCTAATGTTGTCTGTGTCTTCTTGATTTCTAACCGGGGCTGATGTTGTTGTTGCATAGTATTTTTTAAGGGTTAGTTTCCGGGCAAATTTATGGAGGTCAAGGTAAGTGTTAAATTTGTCAAGTTTGGTCGTCAGTGCGAATTTGAGGCCTTTGTCTAGGAGTTTTAGGTCATTGTTCGTCAGTATGGTCTCGCTAAGGTTAAATATTCCTTTCCCCAATTCTTCTGTCACTACAGGTGGTCTGTCTTTGTTCTTTTCTCCCCCCCTGCATCCCCTTCTTGTTCTTCCAGTTTTCGTTTCCCTGTTTTTGTCGGTGTGCTGTTGGTGTTCTTGTCGTGTCCCTTTGGGTGGCTGACCCCTAAAAAAGACTGGTTTGATGCACATGTTTCTATATCCTGTTCTTCTAGTGGTTTGTTTGTAGATGGGTCTATTTCATGTGATTCTTGCAAGGATTTAGTGATCTGTGGGTCTGCGAGTGTCTTTCTTAGGGTTGTGTGTACCCTCTCTGTGATAAAGGTGCTTGCCTGGTTCTGATTGTCCCACCCTTTCTCTAGTGATAGTCTAACACTTACCTTGACCTCCATAAATTTGCCCGGAAACTAACCCTTAAAAAATACTATGCAACAGGGGGCGTGGCCTGGCTAGCATAGAGGAAGGTCGGGTCTCTGCTGAGCTCCGGCTGGCACTGTATTAAAACCCACTTTTAGACCAGATTTGGAGGCCCACCGACAAGGGACTAGTCCCCTAAGCCCCACCACTACACCCAGCACCTGGAGGAAGAAGCTGCGGAATCGGGGGGGCCCTACGTTGCCCCCTGCGGATTGCGGCCTACCTCCGCCCCAGAAGCCGGGGCCTCGATTTTGGAGCTGCGCCGGCGTTTCCTGGGACCCGGTTCGGCGACCCTGCAGACTCTCCCACCCACCTGAAAGGCTCTCCCTGGCACTGGGGGACTCACCCACCGGGCGCTGATCCTCGCAGGAGACCAGGGACCGGACGATCGGCGGGAGGTAAGGGCCGAGAAGTGTCTGGCTGGCAGCCGGCGGCCATCTTGCGGTTGGCGCCGCCCGGCCTTTAGACTTTACCTGGCCGATTCCCGGCCTCTCCAGGCGCCTGCCCTTCCTCCCCCGTCTCACACAACACTGCTAGCAAGATCTAGCAAGATCTCTTCCCCCGCTGGCGGGGATCGACGACCGGGAGTCCTCCGGTGGGCCTAACTCTCACTGATAAGCGGCGGCCATCTTGGGACTGGCACAGCACCCATCTCACTCCCTGACTGGTGCTGGCTGTAACTAAGGCTCCCTCTTGTGGCGAATACTGGTATAGTCAACTCAGCCACTATACTTATATCTCTATAACCCTGCCTGTTCTCATATCTCCTGAAGCCAGCACCTACTCCAGAGAAAGGCCGGCGGAATAGCTCTAGCGGCTGCGTGCGGCGATTATCATACCCCGCACCCAACACTCAGACCACCCCAGACACCACGAGATCGGAGACCAGAAGCACTCCCACTACCCTTGCCGCACCACCCTCGGGACAAAACCAGATCCCTTACTCCTCTGGATTAACAGGCCTGATTGTCATCCCGCCCAGCTCAGATCTGTTCCTGCAATCACATCCTCCGGCTTTATGACCTCAGTGACCTCCACAATGTGAGCGCTCTCTAACCTGTCTGTCGCCACTCATGCTTGTCTAAATAACGCGTAATATCCATCAATGTGACTGAGCACCCCTGTTTCACTATTACCAGCCGATTGGACCCTCCCCTGAAGCACGTCTCTCCGAGTACTCTAAGTGCGCTGCTACTGACGAGAAATGGCTCCTACAAAAAAAAAGGAGACAATTCCCCCGAAAGTCGCCTACCCCTCGCGAAAATCTCTCCAAATCTCCCCGCTACAAAATGCTCCTTCCCCCTCCGCCACACTGGACCCCTTGGGATCTAGTGTCCTGTCCACAGCTCTCTCCGTTTCGGGAGTAGACTTCGAGTCGGATGCCCCCCTAACCGTGAGATCCCTCTGCCAGATACTTTCCGCCTTCAAGTCTGAACTCTCTAAAGATCTGACCTCTGCCATCCGTGAGGTAAAAACTGAGCTGATATCTCTGGGAGATAGGACGGATCATTTGGAACGCAAGATGGAGGAATTGGTTACCTCCCACAACGACCTACTCTCATCTCACGATCGCCAACAACAAGATCTAGATCAATTCAAATCCAAATTGGCAGATATGGAGGACAGATCAAGGCGGAACAACATCAAAATTCGAGGCATCCCAGACTCAGTCACCAACTCTGAACTGGAAGCCTACGCCACTGTCCTATTCAAGAAACTCCTCCCAAAGGCGGATCCCTCTGAACTCCTGATTGACCGCATTCACCGCCTCCCCAGACCCCGAACTGTCTCATCCGACCTCCCTAAAGACACCCTCCTTCGAGTCCATTTCTTCCCAGTTAAGGAACGCATTATGAGGGCCGCTAGAGAATCCAAAAATTCAGACACTCTGGGGGGACTTCAGTTGTTCCAAGATTTCTCTGCCGCTACCATAGCAAAGAGACGTGCTTTCACCCCTATCACCCTTGCTTTGAGATCCCACGACATCCACTACCGCTGGGGATTCCCAGTTAAACTGATAGTCTCGTATGAAGACTCGACCTACATAATTTCCTCCCTAGATGCAGGTGTGAAATTATTGATGGACTGGGACATTTCCATCTCGAAGCCGTCTTCATCGTCTCGTGCTGCTAACGTCAGCCATGATTGGACGAACACCTGAATCACTGGACTGCCGAGCTGGGTCTTTTCGGAATCCATGCACCAAAACCTCCGAGTCACGGAGGCTGTAGACCTCCTCCCCCCCTAGTGTGGGGAGTTGAAAATATCCTTATTATGCTCTTTTCTACAAATGCAATGTTGTGCCTTATTATAAGTTTGTTTTCCAGGTCTATAAGTTACGGGGTTACTCCCTCACATGTTGTTCAACTGTTGTTATATCTTAAGGGGCGACACTTTGCCCAGTTATTTACTGACACGTACTAATTACCTGCCTATGCCCTAGGGTGCATATGTTTCCTAATTAGAGAAGCCTTCAATAGATGCCTATGCCCTAAGGTTACTTTCTCAGAAGTTGTTTTGGAGTGGCGGCGCAGGTTAATCCAGCCCGCCTTCACCTTTTTCTGCACTACTGCATTCCCCAGAATTTTTTTTTCCCTTCCCCTGCAGTAGTCATGCAGGTCCAATATACCGAACCTTTTCTTTTCGTTGTTTACCTCTTCCTCTCCTGTTTTAAACCCGACCCATACACTTCCCGCATGCTCCCCTCCTCCTCAAGCTCCAGACTTGAATCATATCCCTGGCTACCAGTGCCTATTAGCACTCGGAGCAGATACGCTCCAATAGATCTCCATAGACCCCTCTTTCTCATGTCTAATATAGACTTCCAATGTTGAACCTTATATCTCTCTATGTCAAGGGACTGAACTCTCCCAACAAACGTAGGCTGGCCCTCTCCTTCTTCCACCAGCAAAAAGCTGATGTCGTAGCTTTACAAGAAACCCACTTCTCTTCTGTTAATCCCCCCCTCTTTAAAGACAGCCATTTCCCAGTGGGGTACTATGCTAATGGCCCATCCAAAAGAAACGGAGTAGCCATCCTTTTTAACAAAAATGTCTCCTTTTCCCTACACTCTCAACTTTCAGACAAAAATGGCCGATATATTATCATAACTGGCCTCCTCAATGACAAACCGGTTACCCTGGTATCCCTATACGCTCCTAACTCTAACCAGGTCCCCTTTTTGCGAAAATTATTCCTCACTATACGGAATGCTCTAAGGGGATCTTTGGTAGTTTTGGGGGACTTTAACCTTGTTCTAGACCCTAAATTGGACAAGTCCCGCCAATTCCCCCAGCCTGTTCCAACCACTATCTCTGGCCCCTCCCTAGCCTTCCGCAACCTGCTTGCAGAATTCGATTTATACGATGTCTGGAGGACACAATTCCCCTCAGGTCGAGAATACACATTTCACTCCCTTGTCCATAACTCCTACTCCAGAATAGACCTGATTTTATGTGATAAATGGTCTCTCCAGAGAACTAATAACGTAGATATCTTACCAATCACATGGTCGGACCACGCCCCAGTTCTCTGGAAATGGAACCTTCAGGGCAACTACAACCCTCCCCGACAATGGCGCCTTTATCCCTACCTACTAAATAACCCTTTGTCTAAAAAAATAATCTCTGACTCTATTGACTCCTATTTAACCACTAATTCTCCCCAAGATACCTCTCCTATCAATCACTGGTGTGCTTTTAAAGCCGTCACCCGTGGAGCCGCCATTCAGGCCGGCGCCACTCTCAAAAAACAAGCCCTTCAAAAGCAGAAGACTCTGGAGGCTGACCTGTTAGACCTTGAGACTAAGAATAGGGCCCATCCCTCCAAAACACTTAAAACTGAGATCTCTAATGTCCGAGGACAACTACAAAAGCTACTCCTCGCACGCACCCAAGCGGCCTTGAATAGAATGCGCCACAAGTTTTACCTGCTAGGAAATAAAACTGGCAAAATGCTTGCGCGCAAACTCCGCGTTCCAGAAATAGAATTAAATGTATTTATTCTCCCACCAAACAAAAGATCTTGAACCCAAAAGATATAACGAACCAATTTGCAAGCTATTACGCCAAATTATACAACTTAGCAACTGACCCGTCCACCCCACAACCCTCCCCTCCGTCTATTTCGTCCTTCCTAGATGACCTTTCCCTCCCTACTCTTACGCAGGACCAGCTCTCTTCTCTGAATGCCCCTTGGTCGGCGGATGAAATCTCTACAACTATTAAATCCACGCCCAGGAATAAAGCCCCCGGCCCAGACGGCTTTGTCTCTGACTTCTATACTACTTTCCATGACGTCCTTTCTCCCCTCCTGACCTCGCTATACAATACATTCTCAGATCGAGGCTCCCTTCCCCCAGAACTCTTAGAAGCGCGTATTGTTACTATTCCTAAGCCCGGCAAAGACCCCGCCCACGTACACAACTACCGACCAATAGCGCTACTAAACTGCGACATCAAACTATACGCCAAAATGATTGCAACACGCATTAACAAATTCCTACCCTCACTGATACACCCGGATCAGACTGGCTTCGTCCCTGGGAGACAAGCGTCTGACAACACACGTCGGGTCTTCAACCTGATAGACTCCCTATCTGAAGACCAGGGCCTTCTCTTGCTTTAGTTAGACGCAGAGAAGGCTTTTGACAGATTAAACTGGACATACATGCGCCAAACCCTCCTTAGATTCGGATTTAGGGATCGTATCCTTTCCTCTATTTTAGCGTTATACAGCTTCCCCACGGCCCGGGTGTTCAATGGAGGCTTCCTATCCGACCCTTTCCCTATTACAAATGGCACCAGGCAAGGCTGTCCCCTATCCCCCATGATCTTCGTCCTATCAATTGAACCCCTAGCAGCTAAAATAAGAGACAATCCCAACATTCCGGCGATTCAGTTCGGTTCATCCCTCCATAAACTGAGCCTCTTCGCAGACGATGTCCTCCTATTTATCTCCAACCCCACTACAACGCTTCCAGTCTTACACTCTGTCCTAGAAGCCTTCAGCCTCGCTTCTTACTATAAACTAAACACTACTAAAACGGACGCCCTCCCCTTCAATTTATCTCACTCCACCCCAGCACTCCAAGCTACCTTTCCATATTACTGGCGAACTCATACAATTAAATACCTGGGTATCAACATCCCTATCTCCACTACAGACGCCTTCTCTGCCAACTTAACCCTCTTGATGAAGTCATTAGAAGCACTTACGAAAGCCTGGTCATCCTATGAGGTCTCTTGGCTAGGACGAATGGCGGCATTTAAAATGTCCCTACTCCCTAAACTAATGTATCTCTTCCGAACTATACCATACCCCTTCCCAAAGAAAGCCATCCAAACCTGTTCCTCTATCATGACTAAGTATATCTGGTCTGCAAAACCACCCTCAATGGCTCTTTCAAGAATGACCTTGCCAAGAGCGTTTGGGGGTCTTAATATACCTAATATTCTTCTATACCAAGAAGCCTCCCTCCTAGCCCCCATTAAATACTATTTCTCAACCCAATTGCACACTGGTTGGATGGAGCTGGAGCAAATTCGATCAAACCCAATCCCCCTAGCTGACCTTTTCCGTATCCCAAAATCGCTCCGACCTACGCAACCGTCCCTCCTTCCCTCCACGCAAGCTGCTCTACAAACCTGGGACTCCCTATCGACCTCCCTAACATCGCCCATTTCCCATATTTCCCAGATATCCATCACCACATTAGCATCGATGATTCCACATCTCAACCTATCCAAATGGAGACGCGCAGGAGTATTATCCCTAGGAGACCTCCTCGATGGACTTTCTCTAAAATCTTTTTCTACTCTCCAGTCACATTACTCTCTTCCAGCTACAGAACTCTTCCACTATGTGCAAGTAGCACACTGGTGGAAGACGATTCCTCCTTCCTACGCAACGCTCCACACATCCTCACATACTCTCTTTTCTCGTCTCTCCTTACCAGATTCCAAAGGCGACATCACATACTGGTATAAACTTCGGATTACCCCTACCTCTCCTTCCAAGTCAAACGCCCAAAAGAAATGGGAACAGGACCTGGGAAAAACCCTATCTCCAAACGACTGGCGTCAAGTCTTTTTAACCTCGCACTCCATGTCCCAGTGCCTAAACCACACTGAAATGCATATTAAACTAGTGAACAGACTATACCAAACCCCGGACCGAATACATAAATTCTGGCCCTCTCACAGTAATAAATGCTGGAGACTATGCGGCTCGGTAGGACATGTCTTCCACATATTCTGGACGTGCCCAAAGATCACTAAATACTGGTTAGATGTATTTGAGCTAATAAACAAAGTTCTGTCCACCCACCTAGCTCCAGACCCAACTCTAGCATTATTACAAGTCGTCCCCGCTTCAATAACGCCACCTGCCAGATATGTCCTGGGCCACATCCTGATAGCCGCTCGAGCAAACCTAGCCCAAATGTGGAAACAATCCACTCCCCCTACCCTGCTAAGAGTTATACATAAGATAAACCACCATTTCCATATGGAGACAGATTCAGCTTCCTCCTCCCCCAACTTCTCTTCCCTCAAAACGCGCTGGCTCGCGTGGCAAACCTTTATTTCCTCGATTGAAGGGTCTCAATATCTTCATAAATCCACCTCACCCCCACTTAGTCCATTCGGGATCTAAAATACAACACCTATCATCACACCCCCCATTACCTAGGCAGTTACACCTTCCCCTCCCTGTTAAGAGTTGACCCCTACTAGGTCTCCCCCCAATACCATCCTCTAAAGCGTACCTATAACTTCTGCTCAACAGGATTAGGCCACTACTACCTTACTGCAATGTATAGTTTTTCTATATGTCCCAACTTCTCTGTTCTCTGATGTATTATGTATACAAGGCTCCGATGTAACACTCCTCCAATTCTAGTCTGGACCCCTATTCTCCCCCCCCCTCCCTCTTTCTTCTACATCCCTACCATACCGACCCTTACACTGTGTTGATGTATCACCCCCCCTTTTTCTTCGTTCTGTACCCCATAAAAATGTTTATCTTTTCAATAAAAACTATTGATTCAAAAAAAAAAAAAAATACTATGCAACAACAACATCAGCCCCGGTTAGAAATCAAGAAGACACAGACAACATTAGACACAGCAAACTTAAACCACCATCCACATTCTATCCGAGTCATTTAAAGGGGACACAAATAGATGCATTTATCAAAATGGTAGAAAGAGACATAGAGAAACTAAACACAAACAATCCCACGAGTAATTTATCCAAACAGGAAAAGAAAGCACTACAAGAACTACAGGACAACCACTCACTGATCATAAAACCAGCAGATAAAGGGGGGGGTATAGTCATCCTTAATAAATCCAACTACATCAAAGAAGCATACCGCATCTTAGGTGACACTAATACATACCAAAAACTAGATAGAGACCCAACCACTACATTTCAAAAGAATTAGAAAACCATCTACAAAAGGGTGCAAATACTGGTATCCTTAACCAATTTGAACACCAATACATACAAACCCCCCACCCTATTATTCCAGTCTTCTACTACTTGCCAAAACTACACAAAGACCCACAAAACCCACCAGGAAGACCCATCATATCCGGTATTGGTTCACTAACGTCACACCTGTCAGAGTACATAGACACAAATCTACAACCATATGTACAGAAACAAAAATCATATTTACGAGATACAACACATGTACTAAACAAGATTGAAGGATTAGAGTGGAACGAAGACATGTGGCTTGTAACCTCAGATGTAACATCACTATATACAGTGATAGACCACGATCAAGGGATCTCGAGTATCAAATATCATCTAGAAAAAGATAAGAATTTGGCAGACACACAAAGACAGTTTATCATCGACAGTATTTACTTCATACTTAAACACAACTACCTATGGTTCGAGGATGAATTCTACCTGCAGACCAAAGGTACCGCGATGGGCACGAGATTCGCCCCCAGCTACGCCAATCTCTTTATGAGTTGGTGGGAAGACCATCACGTGTGGGGGAGACCAGAGCTGGGGGCGAGTCTTGTGCTCTGGACACGGTACATAGATGACATATTTTTCATATGGCGGGGAGAGGAGGGAACACTAATCGAATTCATTCAGTCAATGAACCAGAACATAAATAACCTACACTTTACAACCACCTACAGCAAGAGCAATGTAAACTTTCTTGACCTAAACATCTTTTCAGAAAATGACCAACTGCACACAAAAACCTTTAGGAAGAATGTTGACGTAAATAGCTACATCTTATCCACTAGCGGACATCATCCCAACTGGTTAAAATCCATCCCAAAAGGACAACTCACAAGACTAAGGAGAAACTGCTCAAAGAAAACGGACTATATGACTCAAGGCAGAGAAATGATGATAGAATTTAAAGAGAAACAATACAAAGAGGATTTGCTAGAGGAGGCCTACGATGTAGTGGGGGAAATAGACAGAAGCCATTTGCTTCAGTATAAAAACAAGAAAGACAGGGAATACTCAGATCAGGTTTTATTTATCACAAACTACACACAACAAGCCAAAACCCTACAACACATCCTTAAAAAACACTGGCCACTTCTTATGGAAGATGAAGTCCTGAACGACATACTAGACACAAAACCGAAAGTTATATTCAGGAAAGCACCTGATTTGAAGCAAAAACTGGTACATAGCTACATGAAACCAAGCAAAATGACTCAATCCCATATTAATAATTCCAAACCCTTACCAGGGTTCTACTACTGTGGTACATGCATAGGATGCAAAAACAGCAGAATGCGCAGCACGAAACCAGTTACACAATTTAGCTCTACCAACACAAAAAGAACTTACAACATTAAAGAGAGGATAACCTGCAATAGTAAAGGCGTCATCTACCTATTAGAGTGTGGATGCCCCAAACAATATGTAGGACGCACCATACGCCCCTTGAAAACAAGAATTAGTGAGCATATTCGGAACATCAAAAAGGGGCTAGAAGACCATAACCTATCAAAACATTTTAAGGACCATCATGACAGTAACCCCCTATCACTCAAATTCATAGGGATTCAGGAGGTACACCCTAATTGGAGGGGAGGGGACTACAGCACAAAAATCAATACCTTGGAATTAAAATGGATGTATGAGCTAAAGACACTAGCTAGTATGGGACTCAATCGTGACAATGAAGTGAAATCATTGATATGCAAAAAATAAAAAGACCGAAACACTTTGATACTATGGAGAAACACATAAATTTTTAATAAGGTAGACATACCGCTTACAGGGACCATTTAGACTTACACATCTCATTGAAGTCCAGTATAAAATAATTACCTGGTTTGGTCGTAAAAGATATATATCGACCACATCAACCATACCTTAATTGTACCCGCATTCAAACAACCCTGATTAGGATTCTAAACATAGAACCTGATCCTCACAACACACACACCAATTATACCATCTATCAAATTGCTACATCCTAGAATAAAATATTGTCCATATGTTTAAGTCAGCAACCTTCTTTGCACAAATGCAATTTTCCTTTGCACAAATGCCATAGCCATACAAACTTCACTGGCATTTAAAATTAACAGAAAGCATATCTTGCAAATGTGACACCAAAACATTGGTCAGGAACAAGGAGACCAATGACGAGCAGGAACTCTAATCACATGACCTATGATGTCACAATATGTGCCTTTAAAAACTTGGAAAATACCATTCCAAACATCCACTTCTCCCAGAGGAAGGCCCTAGAGGCTGAAACGCGTTGGAGCTAACACTGCAATCCAAAACTGAAAAAGACAAAGCCTACAACAAGCGCACACTACGGAGCAGAGTCCCGGTCACGTGATCGGGGAAACCCGGAAACCAACTACGCTGCCTAGCAACAGAAGAAAGGCCAAGAGAAGAAGTCGGTGACGAGGTGCGACGGGGGAACAGAAGGAAACAGAAGGTGAGTCTCCGTATGCGGCAGGGGTCACTCTTGAAGTCGCTCCGCAGAGCACTGACAGAGTTTCCCCTTCACCCTAGACAGGTCAGCCTCTCGAACCCTCCGGCTTCCAGGCGTGTCTGAACCAGGACACACCGTGAGAAGCGGAGTATAGAGAGAAAGACCAGTCCAGAGCAACCGACTTTTCCCTGATTAACCCCTAACACTCCAAACCGTGAAGAAACCCACGACTGGATTTTGTTTTTGTTTTTGTGTTTTGTTTTTTGCTATTTTTATATTTACACACTTATCTTTTTATATGCATATATATTTTTCAACACGGACTTGAACTTTCCAAGGACAAAAAAGAGTGTCAGCAGCTGTGCGGGACGCCGCAGGCTACAACACACACTCAGTATACTTCAAGACAAAGAGTTTACCCATAACTCTCCTTTTAAAAATATTGACAAATAATAAACCAGCACTATCATTAATGACCTCTATGTGGACATTTTACTTGTAAAAATATAACTATTCTGTGCTATTGTACAACATTGGAGAAATCCAAAAACCTATTGAATATAATTAACCTAAGCACACTCACATAAAATATCACTTTCACTGAGACAACAAAACAAAAGCTAGGACTGAGCGCTACACTATAATTCAACTATTTCAACCTTAATATCGACATGGACAGTCACCCGTTGAGTGATTACCACTCACTAGTGGGTAAGGTCTTAAACCAGACAGAATGCTGGGTGTGCTCACAGGTACATCAAGGTCAGAGCAAGTCAGGATTAGTACCATACCCTTTAGCAATAGATGAGGTACTTGAATTATGGGGTGGGAGACCGGTGTACAAGAAATTCAATATCTCTAGGTCCCCTAGCTTGAAGCCCCACCAGTATTATGTAGACAGGTCCTTACTGTGTTTAAATATTTCCAATTACCGAAAACCGGGAAATTGGGAAGTGACGTGGAATAACCAGACAATTACCTTTTCACACAGAGCTGACAGGATACCCATAGACTCTGAACTTGTACGCCAAATAGCCAACAGTGGGAGGTATTTTCGGTATAGGTATACTCGTGGAAGCAAGACCATGTGGGTTGGAAAAGTATTGCCAGGGTATTGTGCCCATATCATCCAGCCCGATACTTGTACTGAGCAGATGGGAGAACTAGGGATTGATTTCTTTACTTGGAAAGTTTGTAATATGGTGATGTTATATTTTGTCCCCTATGTTCTCCCAGATGATGCCTATTTCATATGTGGGAGGAAGGCATACAAGTGGCTTGCCCCGAGCTCAGAGGGACTGTGTTATATTGGGAGAGTACTGCCAGAGGTCATGACCATAACCCATGATAAGATGAAAGATGTTCACCGCAGTGCTCAGGCTCCTTATACTCATACTCACTATGAACACATCATCAAGAGACACCTCATAGATAGGGCAGGCCTCTGATTTGATCCACGAATCCACCGGGATTCAGTTCCTTCTCTCATTAGACATCACCCGTACTGCCAGAGGAACTATAAATTATAGGTATATCCATGCGCTAGTGAACTTGATAGATAATATCACTGAGATGTATGACGACACCTTCAGGTATACTGGAAGGGAGTTAAGCTTACAAGAAGGAACTGATTCAGCACAGGATGGTCCTTAATTATGTCACAGCCGTAACAGGTGGGTACTGTGTTACTCTGGCAACTCAATATGGTGTGAAGTGCTGTACGTATATTACGAACAGCACTGACGACCCCACGGAGATTATCGATCGAAAGATGGATGATATCTTGCAGTTGAAGTGGGAGTTCAGGAGGAAGCACAACCTTATCTTAGCGACTGTGAGTAATGAACTGACCGGCTGGGTCTCATGGTTGAACCCACGCAAATGGTTTTCAGGTTTAGGAGAGTGGGCTCAAAATGTCATCATGAGTGTGGGGAAGTTTCTCCTTTGTATCCTGGGAGTCGTCATAATTATTGGTTCAATATTTAGGTGTGTTTGAATTCTAATGTGGCGTAAGCACGGCACAAATTTGATGAGTCTAAGGAGCGAGGGCGCTGTTACAGCAGCAGACTTAATTTATGACCCATCCATAGAGACAGTGTTATGATAAGGATTGCAAATTAATTTCATGGCCTGTTTCTTTCACCCGGTTTTCTTTTGTTTCCCCCTCTGCCCAGATACATCCATCCGGAAAAGACATCAGCCCTACCCAAAATGTTTATGTGAATGTATTTTAGATATGTGTCTTATCTTCATCTCTGCAACCTCCAGTTAATGGCACACATAGTCGACAGGTGATATCCACATATACTAGCACTCACATATGTTTCCCCCTCCATGTATCATCAACTAAATGTGCACCCCATTTGTTGGAACAAAAAAAAAAAAGCTGAAAAGAGCTCGGTAGTGTTTGTTGGCTCATTTACAGACCCTTAATATGGGATGAGAAGGATTTAATGTATACTTCGCAATACCTCGAAGCTTATCTAGAATATATACGGCACGATGATACATGCCCCTCAGACATGGATTCATACATACATGCTTTTTACTATCCCACTGTCATATATTTCCCACCTACAACTCTTCCATGAACATCCAAACTTCTGTAGATATTATGTAGATATTTTTCTGTTTATTGATTAGATAGTGGCAGTTATTGGTGACTGCCAAAGGGTGGCCTGTCAAAGTCGAAAAATATTGCAGTACACACATCAAGTACAAACTACACATAGATGGCCTCCGTGTGCGTACGTGTCCGGCTGTGATTGCACATGTTCGCAAATTGCGTATGGTCGCTCCCGCGGTCCTGCGCATTAGAGCGTGGTATGAGTAATTACAGTGGAATTTGTACTCTCATGGAAAAGCCACAAAGACATATCATAAATCTAATCTATATATTGTTTCTATTTAAAACAATAAGTACTGGATTGTCATTGTCTCACCTGAAGACAAAAACAAACGAAGAGACAATACCCAGGAACCGAAGCTGCGAGAAACTCAATTAGCAAATAGCTAACCAATATACAAACCATACATTTAGAAATCTGAGATATTAACATTCATAGTTTAAACTCTTGGAGATGTATGTGTTTATATATATATAGAGAGAAATCTTTAAGAAAAGGGCACTCACTTAGCCATATACTTTAAATTTTTATTATCACCCACATTTGGGCATGACGGTGAATAAACAATGTTTCACGGTGGCTCAGGCTTAAGAATCAAAAAAACAGTTCCAAAAAGTATGGCATCACTGATGCCCAATGAATCTTTCAATATTAATGAATCTCAAAGATCAAAGCACAAGATTAGATGACTTAGCTGTCCGTCGACCTGTTTAGTGTAGAGCCATCTATACACTAAACACGGTGACAAGTGACATGATGTGATGGTCTTGAACGGTCATTTAGTGACCGAGGTGTGATAATAAAAATTTAAAGTATATGGCTAAGTGAGTGCCCTTTTCTTAAAGATTTCTCTAATTATCTGGATCCTAATGGAGCAGACTTAAAGGAGCACCAGAATTATTGGATTATTGAAGTGTGCAAGTATTCAAATACATTATATATATATATATATATATATTTATTTATATTTCCTAACAAATTGTTATAGTAGGAGTATGTGTGTGTGTGTACATACACACATATATATATATATATATATGAGTATATGGATATATGTGGATATATGTATATCTCGAGGATGGAAAGGGATAATCATATCATGTGTGGGATCATATTGTTCAGAGTCACGTAAACATTAATCTGATGGGAATAAGAATATTATTATATATTACCACATTAAGTTATTAATAATACCAGATTTATGTAGGATTAATGTGATGGGTTTAACTGGTCATGGGGCGGGAACTCAGATGCAAACAACAGAAACCACATCTCAAGTCCTAGCCATCGCCCACTTCTTGAGCTGACCAATGATCTCCGGTGCACAGGATATGTCCCACCCCGAACCAAAGGAAGAAGAGCACACAGTGTCTACTGTATTAGGTTTTGGAAGAATTGTATAAAGAGAGCCTGCTGCAGGCCTGGTCAGACAGAAGGCTCAGAAAGTTATCTATCAGATGACTGAGGACCAGACTGGGTAGCGCGGCGAGTCCAATCACGTATGTACCATTGACTGTAGCCATTATTCTGTTATATTGTATTGTATTGTATATATTGTAACCCCCTTTCAGTAATAATACACTGTGGTGTCGGAACCCAGCAGTTTAATTACAATCTGGTGTCGTGTCTTCCTTGCCCTGCTAAGGTTTAAGGTGTATTATTATCGCATTGCATAGCTGTTAAGGGTTTGCGGTGTATCTCTGGGTGTGTACGCGCTGTGTGTACTTTGTACCGTCAGCACAGCGTTTGTACGCAAAGTCGTACACAGTACGGGACTTTTTACGCTAATAACATAAAAAGTACGTAGTGTGTGTATTAAGTATAGCTGCCGCAGCGGCTCCATGGTAAAGTGTATTTAAAGTGTATTTAAGGTGTGTTTAAGGGATGTGGTTCATCAAATCGACAGTGTCTAGGTCGACAATGTTTAGGTCGACCACTATAGGTCGACAGTCACTAGGTCGACATGGATGGAAGGTCGACATGGTTTCTAGGTCGACATGTGCTAGGTCGACAGGTCTCCAAGTCCTTAGTAGCCGCAGGCACCACAATAGGTTGGTTCAAATGAAACGATGACACCACCTTAGGGAGAAATTGGGGACGAAACCTCAATTCTGCCCTGTCCATATGGAAAATCAGATAGGGGCTTTTACATGACAAAGCCGCCAATTCTGACACACGCCTAGCCGAAGCTAAGGCCAATAAGCATGACCACTTTCCACGTGAGATATTTTAGCTCCACGGTCTTAAGTGGCTCAAACCAGTGGGATTTTAGTAAATCCAACACAACGTTAAGATCCCAAGGTGCCACTGGTGGCACAAAAGGAGGCTGAATATGCAGCACTCCCTTTACAACGTCTGAACCTCAGGCAGTGAAGCCAGTTCTTTTCGGAAGAAAATGGATATGGCCGAAATCTGGACCTTTATGGATCCTAATTTTAGGCCCATAGTCACACCTGACTGTAGGAAGTGCAGGAATCGACCCAGCTGGAATTTCTCTGATGGGGCCTTCCTGGCCTTACACCAAGCAACATATTTTCGCCATATACGGTGATAATGCTTGGCTGTCACATCCTTCCTAGCTTTTATCAGCGTAGGAATCACTTCATCCGGAATGCCCTTTTCCGTTAGGATCCGGCGTTCAACCGCCATGCCGTCAAACGCAGCCGCGGTAAGTCTTGGAACATACAGGGCCCCTGTTGCAACAGGCCCTGTCTGAGAGGCAGAGGCCATGAGTCCTCTGAGATCATTTCTTGCAGTTCTGGGTACCAAGTTCTTCTTGGCCAATCCGGAGCAAAGAATATTGTTCTCACTCCTCCGTTTATTACAATTCTCAGCCCTTGGGTATGAGAGGAAGAGGAGGGAATACATAGACCGACTGGAACACCCACGGTGTTACTAGTGCGACCACAGCTATCGCCTGAGGGTCCCTTGACCTGGCGTAAAACCTTTTTTAGCTTTTTATTGAGGGTAGACGCCATCAAGTCCACCTGAGGCAGTTCCCATCAATTTGCAAACTGCGTGAAGACTTCCTGATGAAGTCCCCACTCTCCCGGGTGGAGGCCTGCTGAGGAAGTCTGCTTCCCAGTTGTCCACTCCCGGAATGAACACTGCTGACAGTGTGCTTACTTGATTCTCCGCCCAGCGAAGAATTCTGGTGGCTTCTACTCTCGCCACCCTGCTCCTTGTGCCGCCTCGGCGGTTTACATGAGCCTCTGCGGTCTGACTGGATCAGAACCGGTTGGTAGCGAAGCAGGATCTCCGCTAGACTTAGGGCGTTGTATATGGCCCTTAGTTCCAGGAAATTGATGTGAAGGCAATTCTGTTGACTTGACCACCAACCTTGGAAATTTCTTCCCTGTGTAACTGCTCCCCACCCTCGGAGGCTTGCATCCGAGGTCACCAGGACCCAGTCCTGAATGCCAAATCTGCGGCCCTCGAGAAGGTGAGCACTTCGCAGCCACCACAGGAGAGACACCCTGGCCCTGGGGGATAGGGTGATTAACCGATGCATCTGAATATGTGATCCGGACCACTTGTTCAGTAAGTCCCATTGGAAGGTCCTCGCATGGAACCTGCCTAAGGGGATGGCCTCGTATGATGCCACCATTCTTCCCAGGACTCGAGTGCAGTGATGCACTGACACCTGTTTTGGTTTTAATAGATTCCTGACCAGTGTCATGAGCTCCTGAGCTCTCTCTATCGGGAGATAAACTCATTTCTGGTCTGTGTCTAGGATCATGCCTAGGAGAGGCAGATGAGCTGTAGGAACCAACTGCGACTTTGGAATATATAGAATCCAGCCGTGTTGCCGTTACACTTCCAGAAAAAGTGATACGCTGTTCAGCCACTGCTCTCTCGATCTCGCTTTTATGAGGAGATCGTCCAAGTACGTGATAATAGTGACACCTTGCTTCCGCAGGAGCACCATCATATCCGCCATTACCTTGGTGAATATTCTCGGGCCGTGGAGAGACCAAACGGCAACGTCTGAAATTGGTAATGACAATCCCGTACCGCAATTCTGAGGTACGCCTAATGAGGTGGAGAAATGGGGACATGAAGGTATGCATCCCTTATGTCCCGATTCACGATAAAGTCTCCCCCTTTTCAGGCTCGCAATGACCGCTCTTAGCGATTCCATCTTGAACTTGAACCTTTTCAGGTATATGTTCAGGGATTTTAATTCAATATGGGTTTGACCGAACCGTCTGGTTTCGAGATTACAACATGGTCGAATAATAACACCCTCTTGTTGAAGGAGGGGACCCTTGACCACCACCTGTTAAAGATACAATCTGTGAATTGCAGTTAACACTGGCTCCCTCTCTTGGGGGGAAGCCCGCAGGGCCGTCGGTGAGGGGGCATCTCACAGTCCAGCTGGTATCCCTGAGACACAATATCTATTGCCCAGGGATCTAACAGGGAGTGAACCTCCTTGTGGCCGAACTTACGAAGGCGTGTCCCCACCGGGACTAGCTCCGCCTGTGGAGCCCCAGCGACAAGCGGTGGATTTTTGTAGAGGCCGGGGAGGACTTCTGTTCCTGGGAACTAGCTGTGTTGTGCAGCTTCTTTCCTCTGCCCCCGGCTCTGGCAAGAAAGGACGCACCTCGGACTTTCTTGTTTCTTTATTCGAAAAGCTGCATTTAATAATGTCGTGCTTTCCTAGGCTGTGCAGGAATATAAGGCAAAATATCAGAATTACCAGCTATAGCTGTTGTGACCAGGCCCGAGAACCCTTCTCCACACAATCCTCAGCCTTTCATATGCCTCTTAAGTCGGCATCATCTGTCCAATGCATATTCTACAGGACACGTCAAGCAGAAATCGACATAGCTTTGACTCTAGGACCCAGTATACTCATGTCTCTTTGGGCATGCTTTATAATTATATATCTATCACTGAAGACAGCATCTTTAATATATTTATATGCATACTAGGGTCTCAATTTCTGATTATAAGGTACCTGTCCATGCTGCCAGAGCGCTATAAACCCCTGCCGACACAATCGCCGGTCTGGGTAGAATACTAGAACGTGCACGCTATCTGCAGGATCCCTGAGAATAGCTAGTGCTACCGTGCAAACAGGACACCCTAGGGGAAGATTCTCAACACATCCTGGCCCTAGTGGGGAAAGGATACAGTCTGAGAATTCTCTTGTGGGAAGCTGCCGTCTCTTGTCTGGAGATTCCCGCTCTTTTTCCTCATGAGAGGAGGGAGATTTACCTCAGCATTCTTCCCCTTAAACATGTGGATTGGTGTCATGCTCGTTGCCAGGGGTTTCATGCACTGGGTGTCATGCTCGTTGCCAGGGGTTTCATGCTCTTGGTTCCATGCACGGTGCCAGGGGTTTTCATGCTAAGGGTGTCATGCTCGTTGCCAGGGGTATCATGCACTGGGTGTCATGCTCGTTGCCAGGTGTTTCATGCACTGGGTGTCATGCTCGTTGCCAGGGGTTTCATGCACTGGGTGTCATGCTCGATGCTAGGGGGTAGTGCTTGGTTCTAGGGCTGTGCTCCCAGTGCCACATATGTCCCCAGTGCCCGATATTCCTCCATGGTGCCAGGTACTCACATGCCCCCAGTGCAAAATATAGCCCCCCCCCTATGTGCCAGGTACACATATACCCCCCCAGTGCCACATATGCCCCCAGTGCCAGATATTCCCCCCCCCCAGTGCCACATATGCCCCCAGTGCCAGATATTCCCCCCCAGTGCCACATATGCCCCCAGTGCCAGATTTCCCCCCCCCCCCAGTGCCATATATGCTCCCAGTGCCAGATATTCCCCCCCCCCAGTGCCAGATATTCCCCCCCAGTGCCACATATGCCCCCAGTGCCAGTTTCCCCCTCCAAGTGCCACATATGCCCCCAGTGCCAGATATTACCCCCCCCCAGTGCCAGATATTCCCCCCCAGTGCCAGATATTCCCCCCCAGTGCCACATATGCCCCCAGTGCCAGATATTCCCTCACAGTGCCACATATGCCCCCAGTGCCAGATATTCCCCCCCAGTGCCACATATACCCCCAGTGCCAGATATTCCCCCCCAGTGCCACATATGCCCCCAGTGCCAGATATTCCACCACAGTGCCATATAAGCCCACCACAGTGCCATATAAGCCCCCCCCCCTATGTGCCAGGTACACATATACCCCCCAGTGCTACATATGCCCCCAGTGCCAGATATTCCCCCCCCCCAGTGCCAGATATTCCCCCCCAGTGCCACATATGCCCCCAGTGCCAGATATTCACCCCCAGTGCCAGATATTCCCCCACAGTGCCACATATGCCCCCAGTGCCAGATTTCCCCCCCCCCAGTGCCACATATGCCCCCAGTGCCAGATATCCCCCCCCCCAGTGCCAGATATTCCCCCACAGTGCCACATATGCCCCCAGTGCCAGACCCCCCCCCCCCCCAGTGCCAGATATTCCCCCACAGTGCCACATATGCCCCCAGTGCCAGATATCCCCCCCCAGTGCCAGATATTCCCCCAGTGCCACATATGCCCCCAGTGCCAGATATTCCCCCACAGTGCCACATATGCCCCCAGTGCCAGATATTCCCCCCCCAGTGCCACATATGCCCCCATTGCCAGATATTCCCCCCCAGTGCCACATATGCCCCCAGTGCCAGATATTCCACCACAGTGCCATATAAGCCCCCCCCTATGTGCCAGGTACACATTTACCCCCCCCCCCCAGTGCCACATATGCCCCCAGTGCCAGATATTCCCCCCCAGTGCCACATATGCCCACAGTGCCAGATATTCCGCCCCAGTGCCACATATGCCCCCAGTGCCAGATATTCCCCCCCAGTGCCAGATATTCCCCCACAGTGCCACATATGCCCCCAGTGCCAGATTTCCCCCCCCCAGTGCCAGATATTCCCCCACAGTGCCACATATGCCCCCAGTGCCAGATTTCCCCCCCCCCAGTGCCACATATGCCCCCAGTGCCAGATATTCCCCCCCAGCGCCAGATATCCCCCCCCCAGTGCCAGATATTCCCCCCCAGTGCCATATATGCCCCCAGTGCCAGATATTCCCCCCCAGTGCCAGATATTCCCCCACAGTGCCACATATGCCCCCAGTGCCAGATTTCCCCCCCCCCCCCCAGTGTCACATATGCCCCCAGTGCCAGATATTCCCCCTCAGTGCCACATATGCCCCCAGTGCCAGATATTCCCCCCCAGTGCCAGATATTCCACCACAGTGCCATATAAGCCCCCTCAGTGCGGTCCATGTCAATGTGGACCAATAGTGGTCGACCTAGTGACTGTGGACCTAAGTAGGGTCGACCTACTAAATGGATACTGGACAAGAAGCCCTTAGAAGCCATAATGTCTGTGACAAGAGGAGTACTCCCAACACTGACCCATGGCCCCTCTAGCTATATATGCTCAGCTCCAGGCAGTTTACTGCATTATCTGCAGAGAGAGGAGACAATAAAATTAAAACTCCTAGAAATTCTCCTGCTGGGGCGGAACGCCTTCCTTAGTGCTCCCTAAATGGTATGTGTGCCCTGTCGCCCTGCCATCACCGTGCTATGTGGCCCTCTAGAGATTGAACATGTATTGACATGTGGCAGTACGACATCCATAGGATTATTTTCACTGCTTTTATAATGGTGTAAAATAAACATCCCCCAATGCATATGCAACTGCCCCCTCTTCCAGACCAATGAAGATGTTCGTTTCCGTTCTGGCTATAGCAACTTGCACTGTATTACATAATAGTTTTTACTAGTTTTGTACATCAGTATTTCTTGAGTTGGACATACTGACATATATTAGAGATGAGCGGGTTCGGTTCCTCGGAATCCGAACCCCCCCGAACTTCAGCCTTTTTACACGGGTCCGAGGCAGACTCGGTTAACCCGAGCGCGCCCGAACGTCATCATCCCGCTGTCGGATTCTCGCGAGACTCGGATTCTATATAAGGAGCCGCGCGTCGCCGCCATTTTCACACGTGCATTGAGATTGATAGGGAGAGGACGTGGCTGGCGTCCTCTCCGTTAGAATAGATAGAGACACTTGAGTTGATTTACTACTAACTTAGTAATTTTGGGGAGCATTAGGAGTACTCAGAGTGCAGAGTTTTGCTGATAGTTACTAGTGACCACCACCAGTTTTATTTATTATTTAATATAATCCGTTCTCTGCCTGAAAAAAAACGATACACAGTCACATACCATATCTGTGCTCAGCCTCAGTGTGCTGCATGATAATATCATCTATGTATATCTGACTGTGCTGAGTGCTCACTGCTCACACAGCTGAATTGTGGGGGAGACTGGCGTGCAGTTATAGCAGGAGTACAGTGAACACTTTTGCTGCCAGTGTGACTGACCAGTGACCACCAGTATATTGTCTGCCTGAAAAAGTTAAACACTCCTGTGGTGTTTTTTTTTTTTTATTCTATAAACGCATTCTGCTGACAGTGTCCAGCAGGTCCGTCATTCATTATATTATATAAATATTTACCTGCAGTAGTGTTATATTTTTTTTGTTCATCTCTATCATCTTTATCATCTCTATATTAGCAGACGCAGTATGGTAGTCCACGGCTGTGGCTACCTCTGTGTCGTCAGTGCTCGTCCATAATTGTATACCTACCTGTGGTGGGGTTTTTTTTTCTATCTTCTTCATACTAGTAGTTTAGGAGTCTGCTGACAGTGTCCAGCAGGTCCGTCATTATATTATATATACCTGCAGTACTGATATATATATATTTTTTATATCATTATCATCTCTATACTAGCAGACGCAGTACAGTAGTCCACGGCTGTAGCTACCTCTGTGTCGTCAGTGCTCGTCCATAATTGTATACCTACCTGTGGTGGTTTTTTTTTTTCTATCTTCTTCATACTAGTAGTTTAGGAGTCTACTGACAGTGTCCAGCAGGTCCGTCATTATATTATATATACCTGCAGTAGTGATATATATATATTTTTTATATCATTATCATCTCTATACTAGCAGACGCAGTACGGTAGTCCACGGCTGTAGCTACCTCTGTGTCGTCAGTGCTCGTCCATAATTGTATACCTACCTGTGGTGGGGTTTTTTTTTCTATCTTCTTCATACTAGTAGTAGGAGTCTGCTGACAGTGTCCAGCAGGTCCGTCATTATATTATATATACCTGCAGTAGTGATATATATATATTTTTTATATCATTATCATCTCTATACTAGCAGACACAGTACGGTAGTCCACGGCTGTAGCTACCTCTGTGTCGTCAGTGCTCGTCCATAATTGTATACCTACCTGTGGTGGGTTTTTTTTTTCTATCTTCTTCATACTAGTAGTAGGAGTCTGCTGACAGTGTCCAGCAGGTCCGTCATTATATTATATATACCTGCAGTAGTGATATATATATATATTTTATATCATTATCATCTCTATACTAGCAGACGCAGTACGGTAGTCCACGGCTGTAGCTACCTCTGTGTCGTCAGTGCTCGTCCATAATTGTATACCTACCTGTGGTGGTTTTTTTTTTCTATCTTCTTCATACTAGTAGTAGGAGTCTGCTGACAGTGTCCAGCAGGTCCGTCATTATATTATATTATATATCCTGCAGTAGTGATATATATATATTTTTTATATCATTATCATCTCTATACTAGCAGACGCAGTACGGTAGTCCACGGCTGTAGCTACCTCTGTGTCGTCAGTGCTCGTCCATAATTGTATACCTACCTGTGGTGGGGGTTTTTTTTCTATCTTCTTCATACTAGTAGTAGGAGTCTGCTGACAGTGTCCAGCAGGTCCGTCATTATATTATATATACCTGCAGTAGTGATATATATATATTTTTTATATCATTATCATCTCTATACTAGCAGATGCAGTACGGTAGTCCACGGCTGTAGCTACCTCTGTGTCGTCAGTCACTCGTCATCCATAAGTATACTAGTATCCATCCATCTCCATTGTTTACCTGAGGTGCCTGTTAGTTGTGCCTATTAAAATATGGAGAACAAAAATGTTGAGGTTCCAAAAATAGGGAAAGATCAAGATCCACTTCCACCTCGTGCTGAAGCTGCTGCCACTAGTCATGGCCGAGACGATGAAATTCCATCAATGTCGTCTGCCAAGGCCGATGCCCAATGTCATAGTACAGAGCATGTAAAATCCAAAACACAAAATATCGGTAAAAAAAGGACTAAAAAATCTAAAATAAAATCGTCGGAGGAGAAGCGTAAACTTGCCAATATGCCATTTACCACACGGAGTGGCAAGGAACGGCTGAGGCCCTGGCCTATGTTCATGGCTAGTGGTTCAGCTTCACATGAGGATGGAAGCACTCAGCCTCTCGCTAGAAAAATGAAAAGACTTAAGCTGGCAAAAGCACAGCAAAGAACTGTGCGTTCTTCGAAATCACAAATCCACAAGGAGAGTCCAATTGTGTCGGTTGTGATGCCTGACCTTCCCAACACTGGACGTGAAGATCATGCGCCTTCCACCATTTGCACGCCCCCTGCAAGTGCTGGAAGGAGCACCCGCAGTCCAGTTCCTGATAGTCAGATTGAAGATGTCAGTGTTGAAGTACACCAGGATGAGGAGGATATGGGTGTTGCTGGCGCTGGGGAGGAAATTGACCAGGAGGATTCTGATGGTGAGGTGGTTTGTTTAAGTCAGGCACCCGGGGAGACACCTGTTGTCCGTGGGAGGAATATGGCCATTGACATGCCTGGTGAAAATACCAAAAAAATCAGCTCTTCGGTGTGGAAGTATTTCAACAGAAATGCGGACAACAGGTGTCAAGCCGTGTGTTGCCTTTGTCAAGCTGTAATAAGTAGGGGTAAGGACGTTAACCACCTCGGAACATCCTCCCTTATACGTCACCTGCAGCGCATTCATCATAAGTCAGTGACAAGTTCAAAAACTTTGGGCGACAGCGGAAGCAGTCCACTGACCAGTAAATCCCTTCCTCTTGTAACCAAGCTCACGCAAACCACCCCACCAACTCCCTCAGTGTCAATTTCCTCCTTCCCCAGGAATGCCAATAGTCCTGAAGGCCATGTCACTGGCAATTCTGACGAGTCCTCTCCTGCCTGGGATTCCTCCGATGCATCCTTGAGTGTAACGCCTACTGCTGCTGGCGCTGCTGTTGTTGCTGCTGGGAGTCGATGGTCATCCCAGAGGGGAAGTCGTAAGACCACTTTTACTACTTCCACCAAGCAATTGACTGTCCAACAGTCCTTTGCGAGGAAGATGAAATATCACAGCAGTCATCCTGCTGCAAAGCGGATAACTGAGGCCTTGGCATCCTGGGCGGTGAGAAACGTGGTTCCGGTATCCATCATTACTGCAGAGCCAACTATAGACTTGTTTGAGGTACTGTGTCCCCGGTACCAAATACCATCTAGGTTCCATTTCTCTAGGCAGGCGATACCGAAAATGTACACAGACCTCAGAAAAAGACTCACCAGTGTCCTAAAAAATGCAGTTGTACCCAATGTCCACTTAACCACGGACATGTGGACAAGTGGAGCAGGGCAGACACAGGACTATATGACTGTGACAGCCCACTGGGTAGATGTATGGACTCCCGCCGCAAGAACAGCAGCGGCGGCACCAGTAGCAGCATCTCGCAAACGCCAACTCTTTCCTAGGCAGGCTACGCTTTGTATCACCGCTTTCCAGAATACGCACACAGCTGAAAACCTCTTACGGCAACTGAGGAAGATCATCGCAGAATGGCTTACCCCAATTGGACTCTCCTGTGGATTTGTGGCATCGGACAACGCCAGCAATATTGTGTGTGCATTAAATCTGGGCAAATTCCAGCACGTCCCATGTTTTGCACATACCTTGAATTTGGTGGTACAGAATTATTTAAAAAACGACAGGGGCGTGCAAGAGATGCTGTCGGTGGCCAGAAGAATTGCGGGACACTTTCGGCGTACAGGCACCACGTACAGAAGACTGGAGCAACACCAAAAACGCCTGAACCTGCCCTGCCATCATCTGAAGCAAGAAGTGGTAACGAGGTGGAATTCAACCCTCTATATGCTTCAGAGGTTGGAGGAGCAGCAAAAGGCCATTCAAGCCTATACAACTGACCACGATATAGGAGGTGGAATGCACCTGTCTCAAGCGCAGTGGAGAATGATTTCAACGTTGTGCAAGGTTCTGCAACCTTTTGAACTTGCCACACGTGAAGTCAGTTCAGACACTGCCAGCCTGAGTCAGGTCATTCCCCTCATCAGGCTTTTGCAGAAGAAGCTGGAGACATTGAAGGAGGAGCTAACACAGAGCGATTCCGCTAGGCATGTGGGACTTGTGGATGGAGCCCTTAATTCGCTTAACAAGGATTCACGGGTGGTCAATCTGTTGAAATCAGAGCACTACATTTTGGCCACCGTGCTCGATCCTAGATTTAAAACCTACGTTGTATCTCTCTTTCCGGCAGACACAAGTCTGCAGGGGTTCAAAGAACTGCTGGTGAGAAAATTGTCAAGTCAAGCGGAACGCGACCTGTCAACATCTCCTCCTTCACATTCTCCCGCAACTGGGGGTGCGAGGAAAAGGCTCAGAATTCCGAGCCCACCCGCTGGCGGTGATGCAGGGCAGTCTGGAGCGACTGCTGATGCTGACATCTGGTCCGGACTGAAGGACCTGCCAACGATTACGGACATGTTGTCTACTGTCACTGCATATGATTCTCTCACCATTGAAAGAATGGTGGAGGATTATATGAGTGACCGCATCCAAGTAGGCACGTCAGACAGTCCGTACGTATACTGGCAGGAAAAAGAGGCAATTTGGAGGCCCTTGCACAAACTGGCTTTATTCTACCTAAGTTGCCCTCCCACAAGTGTGTACTCCGAAAGAGTGTTTAGTGCCGCCGCTCACCTTGTCAGCAATCGGCGTACGAGGTTACTTCCAGAAAATGTGGAGAAGATGATGTTCATTAAAATGAATTATAATCAATTCCTCCGTGGAGACATTCACCAGCAGCAATTGCCTCCACAAAGTACACAGGGAGCTGTGATGGTGGATTCCAGTGGGGACGAATTGATAATCTGTGAGGAGGGGGATGTACACGGTGATGAATCGGAGGATGATGATGAGGTGGACATCTTGCCTCTGTAGAGCCAGTTTGTGCAAGGAGAGATTAATTGCTTCTTTTTTGGTGGGGGTCCAAACCAACCCGTCATTTCAGTCACAGTCGTGTAGCAGACCCTGTCACTGAAATGATGGGTTGGTTAAAGTGTGCATGTCCTGTTTATACAACATAAGGGTGGGTGGGAGGGCCCAAGGACAATTCCATCTTGCACCTCTTTTTTCTTTCATTTTTCTTTGCGTCATGTGCTGTTTGGGGAGTGTTTTTTGGAAGGGCCATCCTGCGTGACACTGCAGTGCCACTCCTAGATGGGCCAGGTGTTTGTGTCGGCCACTAGGGTCGCTTATCTTAGTCACACAGCTACCTCATTGCGCCTCTTTTTTTTCTTCTTTGCGTCATGTGCTGTTTGGGTAGTATTTTTTGGAAGGGCCATCCTGCGTGACACTGCAGTGCCACTCCTAGATGGGCCCGGTGTTTGTGTCGGCCACTAGGGTCGCTTATCTTAGTCACACAGCTACCTCATTGCGCCTCTTTTTTTTCTTCTTTGCGTCATGTGCTGTTTGGGGAGTATTTTTTTGGAAGGGCCATCCTGCCTGACGCTGCAGTGCCACTCCTAGATGGGCCAGGTGTTTGTGTCGGCCACTAGGGTCGCTTAGCTTACTCACACAGCTACCTCATTGCGCCTCTTTTTTTCTTTGCATCATGTGCTGTTTGGGGGGTGTTTTTTGGAAAGGCCATCCTGCGTGACACTGCAGTGCCACTCCTAGATGGGCCAGGTGTTTGTGTCGGCCACTTGGGTCGCTGAGCTTAGTCATCCAGCGACCTCGGTGCAAATTTTAGGACTAAAAATAATATTGTGAGGTGTGAGGTGTTCAGAATAGACTGAAAATGAGTGGAAATTATGGTTATTGAGGTTAATAATACTTTGGGATCAAAATGACCCCCAAATTCTATGATTTAAGCTGTTTTTTAGGGTTTTTTGAAAAAAACACCCGAATCTAAAACACACCCGAATCCAACAAAAAAAATTCGGTGAGGTTTTGCCAAAACGCGTTCGAACCCAAAACACGGCCACGGAACCGAACACAAAACCAAAACACAAAACCCGAAAAATTTCCGGTGCACATCTCTAACATATATAACACATTGTTACTGGCAGCACTGCGCACATGATATTGGAGGGAGCAGAACTAATGTAGTGTTTACGCTAGGCTGTTTAAGCAGGACGTCACGCCCTGCCTGATTTTTAATGGGCAAAGTGCATCTTGCCCCTTCTGCAGCGCCCTGCTAAAGCAGCCTGCCATGCCACCACCGCTTGAATAGATGCCATGCGCACATGCACAGCATCTATTCACAGGAAAGGGAGCATTTGGGGGAAGCCCAATCACTGATGCTGACTACTCTTGCACAAGTGACGTGGAGGGGTAGGCCCACCCCCGATTGCGACTCCAGCAGGGCTACGTCCCCGGCCGGCCACGCCCCCATTATGCGTGCACCAGCCGTCCCGGAATCCTGCAGGGAACACTAAAATGTGTTGTTTAACTCTTAATATACCAAGCCTACCTCGTCAACGTACTTTAGCAAGCTCTGGTCTTCAGAGGACCCCACAGTTTTTTATCTAAATTCTCAACTGTTTGATGCAGTAAATTACAAAAAATTATGCTTTTTGGGTTTCTGAAAGGATACGTTCTAGTAAGGGTACGACAGTTAGCATAAAATATTTTGTTTATTTATTTTAAGAGTAGTTAGCCAATAGAAGCCATATATTCTTCTTCATTAGTGTGTATATTTTTACATCCGGATACTGTATATTCTTGTAAAAAGGTTATATCATTTTACTACGTTAACAATACATCACTATTCATGTGTTGCCATCGCTACAGTCCTTAGCACATGTCACAGTGGTGGTTGTTTTCCTGTGTTTCTCACATATAAAACGTTCTGCATTTGTAACGTAGTATAGTGTTTTTTATTATTTCCGTTTTTTTGGAAAGAACATTTTATAAATCTAATTACACAGGATTTATCTTAATCCGATGCGAGACACATAGAAAAGTCAGGAGTAAAATAGTTGTTACAGATACGGCAGGATCACAAAAAAATAATATTCTGGGGTCCTCAGAAGAACCCCCTTGGTATAATAAGGGTTAATCTCATGTAGTGCCTTGGTTGCTTTGTCTTGTTAGCTGCTGCCATCTTGTGGATAGTTGCTATGCCAACATTATACACCACATAAATTCTTTCTTTTGAGGCTTAGGCTGATCGGTTTCCGCTTGGATGGTCGACCATGTTAAGGTCGACAGTCATTAGGTCGACCATTATTGGTCGACATTAACATGGACATATGGTCGACACATGAAAAGGTTGACATGGCTTTTACAAAAAAAAATATAGATTTTTAACTTTTTCATACTTTACCATCCACGTGGACTACGATTGGGAACGGTAACCTGTGCCGAGCGCAGCGGAGCGAGGCACCTTGCCCGTATGCAAGGGGACGCGGTACACTAATTAGGGTTCCTGGTCATGTTATGGAAAAAATGACACAAAAACAGTTAAAAATTCCATGTCAACCATTTCATGTGTCGACCTGTCGTGCATCGACCATTTTCATGTGTCGACCTGTCATGCATCGACCATTTTCACGTGTCGACTATTAGTCCATGTCGACCGTGTCTATGTCAACCAATAGTGGTCAACCTAATGTCGACCTGAACATGGTTGACCATTCATACCGGAACCGGCTGATCAACATATTTGCTGTATAATGATCCTGGAAATCAGGAGGGATTGTTGCTATAGTGGTGCGTTAGTTGTTTTTTTTTTAAATGCCTGACTGAATTTATATCTATTAGTGCCAAGCATGTACGTTTTATGTGTGTGGAAAGAGGAGGCCTGAAATGATTTATCTATGTTTGTATTATTTACATAGTGCATAAAAAGTATTAACTACTTTTGCCATTTTGACATGTCATTTTTATAAATTATATAATTAAGATGCATTTATTCACAAATTGTCACCTCTGATGAGCTGTTCTGTAATATGAAAGACAGGTATAATAACGCTTTGTACATCCGGCCACTGCTATTGCCCTTTGCACTATTCTTTTTTCATGAACTTCTGAAATAGGGAGCATTGATCAATCGATTTACACAATTTCCAGATTCTCAATGTAACGGAGGATTGTGCTTTTGGCTGGGCCACTCCTGAACGTTAATGTTTATTTCTGACTGTCTAATGTATGTAGCTTTCCCTGTATGTTTTGGGGTTTAGCAGGGCTGAAACTAGGATTTTCGTCACCCGGGCCAATGCAGTTATTTGGTGTAACCCCCCCCCCCCCAAAAAAAAAAAAAATAACAACAACCCACAAATAACAAAACAAACCATGTCAGACTAAAATAATCAAATTATCAAAAAATGTTTAAAGAAGGGAATACTACTGGACAATATTCCTCTATGTGCCAATATGCGTCACATGCCCCCCCGGCAGCGTGTTCCACTACATGCCCCCGTGTGTCCCCATACATTGCACTATATCACTGCACTATGGGGGTAATTCAAACATGATCGCTAGGGTGCGTTTTTTGCATCCCTGCGATCAGGTAGTCGCTGCCTACAGGGGGAGGGGGAATTCGCTGTGTAAGTGTGCGTTCAGATGTGCTGGAGAGCTGCACAAACTAATTTTGTGCAGTCTCTGCGCAGCCCAGGACTCACTCTTCCAGTGCGATGAACGGGGCCGGAGCTGATGTCAGAAACCCTCCCTCCAAACGCCTGGTACCTCCAGCGTTTTTTCGGACACTCCTTAAAAATGGTCAGTTGCCCCCCACAAACAATCTTCTTGCGATCGCCGGTGCGTTCGGATTTTTCACACCACCCCATCGCTATCCGGCGATTCCCGTTGCTGTGGTCCGTCGTGCCTGCGCATTGCGGTGCATACGCATGCGCAGCTCAGACCTGATCGCCCGCTCTGTGGTAACCTACAGCATGGATCAGGCCTGAATTAGCCCCTATATCATAACACTTCATCACTGCACTACATCACTACACTACATCCCCCTATACTCTGCACTACCTGCCCCTATATACTGCAATACATTACTACACTACATACCCTATATGGTACACTACATCACTACACTATATCCCCCTATACTCTGCACTACCTGCCCCTATATACTGCAATACATTACTACACTACATACCCTATATGGTACACTACATCACTACACTACATCCCCCTATACTCTGCACTACCTGCCCCTATATACTGCAATACATTACTACACTACATACCCTATATGGTACACTACATCACTACACTATAGCCCCCTATACTCTGCACTCCCTGCCCCTATATACTGCAATACATTACTACACTACATACCCTATATGGTACACTACATCACTACACTATATCCTCCTATAAGCTACACCAAATCCCCCCATTTGGGAGGCAAAGCGGAGGTTGATACTGCTAACTGGGACCACAGTGCCGATAATAAAGTCTGTCTTTAAACTCACCACAAAGCTGCTGTAGTGATACTCGGTGAGAGATGGAGGCTGTCCAGGCTCTTTGTTTACACTGACAAGTGGATAGCTAGCAAAGTGAGCCTTTGATTTCTGTAACATCAGTGACTGCACCTGTTAACAAGCATAAGCCTGGGGCAGTGTGTCCTCTCAATGTGGTGCAGCCTGCAGCTTGTTATTGGTTGGTGCTGGGCAGGCAGCCGGGATCATAGCCTGCTGAATAACACAGCGCCAACAGCTCGCTTCTATAGCTTGCATGGTGCACCGCACGCTAGTCGCAGCGCTGCATGGCAAAGAAGAGAGTTTAAGACAGATCCCAGGTACTGGAGATCGCCTGCATAGCGCCGGAGCAAGCTGTGGGCAGACAGGTGGGTCAGAGACACTGCCCCTGAAGCCGTCTGCTGACTCACTGGAGCAGCACAGCACTGACGGGAAAAAAAACAAGAACAAAACAACCCTGCTCTCCTGTAACTCCTCGGTGCCCCCTAAAATCCTGCACATGCCCCACTTAGCCCCCCCTAGTTACGGCCCTGGTTTTAGTCCTGCAGGAATATACATTTCCTAAGTCTATTGCAGGTTTTCTTCTAAGAGTGATATAAATTGCCATAAGCTTCCGTACCGAGAGTGAACAAGGAAAATTCAAGTCTCTGTGAATAAGTGCAGCTATATTCCGCTTTACTTTCATTGATGTTTGTTGATAACTTTTTCTTTTATTTCAGTTGAATGTTCTTTGATAATGGAGTTTTTCAGTGGAAATTCTTATAGGTCTGTTCCTACATAACAGTTCCTAAAGACAGTGGGGCTAATTCAGACCTGATCACTAGCAAGCAATTTTTGCACTGCTGCATTCAGATAGTCACCGCCTACAGTGTATTTTAGCTGTGCAAGTGTGCGATCACATGTGTTGCTGAGCTGTACAAACTGATTTTGTGCAGTCTCTGCGCAGCCCAGGACTTACTCAGCCGCTGCGATCACATCAGCCTGTCCGGGAAAGGATTTGACGTCAGGAACCCTCCCTGCAAACGCATGGACACGCCAGCGTTTTTAAAGACACTCCATGAAAACGGTCAGTTGCTACCCACAAACGCCTTCTTCCTGTCAATCTCCTTGAGATCGCCCATGCGAACGGATACGCCGCACAAACCCATCGCTGAGCGGCAATCCACTTTCTACCCATGCAACACGCCTGCGCATTGCGATGCCTCTGACAGCAGCAGCGGAGGGAAGTTTCTCTTCCCTGCCACTGCTAACACTCTCTTTCTGATTTGTCGCATCCTGTGTGACCAGGTCAGATAAAGCACTTGCTGGTGTGGTCGCATCTGATGCCACCATGCCAGGCAAGTGGTTAACCAAGATACATTGTGTTGTGTGGAGAGTCTTCTATTACCACTCGCACAAGTTAAGTGGTATCATTGTTTTGTAAATATACTCCTTAGATGGTCACAGACCTGACAAACATAATAACATTAGCACTGACACCCAGCAACTAAGGATCCTTCAGTCTCAACCCGCACATGTCAGGATGTTGGGGTTTCCACAGCTCAGCATATGCCAATATATGGTCATCTATCACATGGAGACCAATGACCTGATTTTCTTGCCTTAATATGTCTGTGATCTGTACTCCATTGTGATGTCATTGTGATGTCACTGGCCTGTGGCTCCTGTAGCTCTTTCACCTCCAGGCAGTTTATTGCCATAACAGCAGTGAGAGGCAACATCTACTGCGGTGGAGCCTCTTGGTGCTCCCTAAATTGGGTAAGTAATTGGCTGGATAACAGGGAACAGCAAGTTGTTGTTAATGGGGTGTTCTCCAACTGGGCCACTGTATTCAGTGGAATACCCAAGGGTCAGTACTCGGCCATTACTGTTCAATATATTTATTAATGACCTAGGAATAGGTCTGGAAAGCACAGTGTCAGTTTTTGCAGATGATACTAAACTATGTAGGGTAATTAACTCAGACAAGGATTCAGAGTCCCTATAGAACGACTTATGTAAACTGGAAGTTTGGGCAGCTAAATGGAGAATGAGGTGTAATATAGAAAAATGTAAAGTCATGCACTTTGGGACTAAAAATAATCATGCCACCTACAAATGAAATGGGGAGAATGTAGGGGAAAACGGTAATAGAAAAAGATTTGGGAGTGCTCACTGGTAACAGACTTAACAACCGTACCCAATGTCAAACTGCAGCAACGAAGGCAAATAAGGTTTTAGCATGCATAAAACGGGGAATAGAGACAAGGGATGAAAGTGTAATCCCACCATAATATAAATCATTGGTACGGCCAGTGCCAGATTAAGGTCCACATGGGCCTGGTCAGAAATGTATTGAGGGCCTATTGTGTGCTGCTTCGGGGGGGGTGACTAGTGATTTGGGGGCGTGGCCAATGATGTGTGAGTGGGGTCTGCACAGGGGTGTGTGGCCTATGCCGTTGGGTCTGACTATCTCCGTGGAGGGCATAACCAAAGCCTACCATCAACCACTTTATAGTGCAGCTATAACAATTTTTTTTTTTTTTTTTTAAGTGTACTAAATATCCTAATGCAGGAGATTTCACAGAGAACTCAGGCAGAAAGCTAATTCTGTGCAGGGTAAATACTGGCTGCTTTATTTTTGCACAGCAATTTAGATTTCAGTTTGAACACACCCCACCCAAATCTAACTCTCTCTGAACTTGTTACATCTTCCCCACCTGCACTGCACATGGGCCCTCATTCCGAGTTGTTCGCTCGTTATTTTTCTTCGCATCGGTGTGATAAGTCGCAAACTGCGCATGCGCAATGTTCGCAATGCGCATGCGCCAAGTAAATTAGCACAAAAGTTTGGTATTTTACTCACGGCTTAACAAAGATTTTTCATCGTTCTGGTGATCGGAGTGTGATTGACAGGAAGTGGGTGTTTCTGGGCGGAAACTGCCCGTTTTATGGGTGTGTGCGAAAAAACGCTGCCGTTTCTGGGGAAAAACGCGGGAGTGGCTGGAGAAACGGGGGAGTGTCTGGACGAACGCTGGGTGTGTTTGTGACGTCAAACCAGGAACGAAAAGGACTGAACTGATCGCAGTGGCAGAGTAAGTCTCGAGCTACTCGGAAACTGCAAAGAAATTTCTAATTGCTATTCTATTCGCAATTCTGCGAATCTTTCCTTCGCAATTCTGCAAAGCTAAGATTCACTCCCAGTAGGCGGCGGCTTAGCGTGTGCAAAGCTGCTAAAAGCAGCTAACGAGCGAACAACTCGGAATGAGGGCCATGGTTTTGCCCATTAGAGAAAAATTTTGCTGTTGCGATCAGGTTTGAATTAGGCCCTATGTTAGTTTACACCATGATCAGCTGGTATAAACTGCATTAAGCCTATGGAGGCTTACTCGCAGGAGAGAGATCTTCTAATCCCTCTCCAGCAGTGTCAGTCTGGCTTTGGTTCTGGAAACACTGTGCCCCCAACCACCGCCAAACTGACACTGTAGACCTCAATACAGCCAGCTATTTTCATAATTAATACATTTATTAACCGAAAAAGTTTATAATTAAATAACTTATTCCACAGCAGACAAAAAAAGAAATTCCAAGAAGTCAAGACACAGCGGCCCCCACAGGAAACAACACACTCATTGTCCCCCACAGAAAAAAACACACTCATTGTCTTCAATATTTGAGGATCCCTTATATGTGCGCAAAAATGCCAACGTTCATATATCTAAAACCAAAATGGCCGTTACTGCACCCACTAGAAACATAAAGATAGACAACGATATGGTCAAAAGGTACAGTTGTCTGCGCTTAGTGGATAAAGCGAAATACACAGATTTAAGAAACAAGATAAATACTATACATTCCTTACTTAGAGGTGGTCAAATTCTTGGATTTCCTGGATCTTCTTGTATGAAAATTCACTTTGTTGCAGTTTTCATATAACAAAAGAGCACAGGATACAAACAGAAGTGAATTTTCTTAATTGAATTCCCCAAACTGTCCGCCACGGGAAAACCACACACATTGGGGGATATTCAATTGTTTGAGAAGTCGGTTGGGTGTTTTTGTCCTGTCTATTAGATAGGTAGAAACAGACACCCAACTGACTTTACAAACAATTGAATACCACCCATTGTCTCCCAAAGGAAAAAACACAAACACACATTGGGGCCCATTTATCATAGTATATTTGCGGCTATACCACCCCAAAACACCCATTTTTCTGGGGTTAGCCACAAATATTAGGTAACACTTGAATGTAAGAAGGAGGGACCGCAGCAGGTATCTAGAAAAGCTTCTGCGATCCCTTCATTGCTGCCCGCAGCTGCTTCCACCATAGGTTTTTACGGAAGATGCAACGCTGCCCAACTTAACAATATCCGGAATGCGATGTATTCCTGATACTGCCCCCGCAGCTACCACCATATGAAGATGGCAGTAGCCTATGGGCCACACATTGCATAGCTGGCCAGGCAGAGAGTCCCCCCGGAAGTGTCTGCTGTGCAGTGCGGTCTGAGCTGACCACGCATGTGTGGAGCCCCCGGCAGCCGTCACAACACATCGCAAGGACTGGCTTCTTGCCTGTTCTTCATTATACATTCTGGTGATAGGATTGCATATTGTAATGCGATCCTGGGAGTAAGATCCTGCCCAGATCGCATTCAATATGTGATTCAGGATAAGTGGGCCCCATTGTACACCAAAGGGAAAATATAGATACACATTGTCTGCCACAGGAAAAATAAAAATTATTTGCAGCTCCAACAGTGGCCCTCATTCCGAGTTGTTCGCTCGTTATTTTTTTTCGCTACGGAGCGATTAGTCGCAAACTGCGCATGCGCAATGTTCGCAGTGCGGCTGCGCCAAGTAATTTTGCACAAAAGTTTGGTACTTTACTCACGGCCTAACAAAGTTTTTTCATCGTTCTGCTGATCGTAGTGTGATTGACAGGAAGTGGGTGTTTCTGGGCAGAAACTGGCCGTTTTATGGGAGTGTGCGGAAAAACGCAGGCGTTTCAGGGAAAAACGCAGGAGAGTCTGGAGAAACGGGGGAGTGTCTGGACGAATGCTGGGTGTGTTTGTGATGTCAAACCAGGAACGAAAAGGACTGAACTGATCGCAGTGTAGGAGTAAGTCTCGAGCTACTCAGAAACTGCTAAGAAATTTCTATTTGCAATTCTGCTAATCTTTCGTTCGCAATTCTGCAAAGCTAAGATTCACTCCCAGTAGGCGGCGGCTTAGCGTGTGCATTTCTGCTAAAAGTACCTAGCGAGCGAACAACTCGGAATGAGGGCCCGTATCTTAATTTGACTGCTACCACAGAGTGCAGGAACACCAGACCCAGGGCCGTTTGCAGGGACGGTATAGCCGTGCAATCACACAGGGTGTCTGCAAGCCCTCGACCCCCACTGGTGTCTGTTGACGTCACACTGCCGCTAGAGTTCTATTGTCTCCACCCACCTATCACACTGGGAGCAGTAATAGCAAGAAACAGCCCTGACCAGACCATTGCTCAAATCACATGGCAAGATAAAACTGCGGGGTCCCAGGGTTGCTGTTGCAATCCTTGAAAAAAATCAGTTTCGTAATAAAGACTTACTAGTACTAGTTCTTCTCGCTCCACGTCACTAGGCAGCGGCTCCTTCGGTGGCTGTGCTTTACAGCTGGGGATGTGACTTCCACCAGCAAACATGAATGGGTGGGGGATGGTTGGCGGGGCTTCAAACAACCAGCGGCATGGACAGAGCTTCGGGTGGGAGGCTGAATGAGCAGGGCTTCAGGAGGCCAGAAGGCTTGGGCTGGGGCTTCGGACAGCCGTGGGTGAGTGGGCGGGGCTTCAGCTGACTGACTCTTTAAATTCAGACACCTGGAGGGGTGAGTGGGCGGGGCTTAGAGTGATAGTGCTTTATGTTCAGACAGACAGCGGGTTTGTGGGCAGGGCTTCAAGTTCAGACAGCCGTGGTTGAGTGGGCGGGGCTTCAGGCACACTGCGCCGGGGTGGCAGAAGCAGAGCTTTGAACTGACATGGGGTTACTGTGTTGGTTTTCGGATGGCTGCTGGTGGTGACAGAAATTATTTTTTCCTGTCAACACTGCAGCTGATCCTGTGGGCCTATTTTCATGGGGGGCTTGGAGCTGCAGCTCCATCTGCCCCATTGTTAATCCAGCCCTGGGTACGGCCACATCTTGTATATTGTGTACAATTCTGGACACCTCACTATATAAAAGATATCTTAGACCAGAGGTTCCCAAACTGTGTGCCGTGGCTCCCTGGGGTGCCTCGGGACACTTGCAGGGGTGCCCTGGGTTGGTGGTCCAGGACCAATTCAAATTATTCATGGTCAATATAATAGGCAAAACCAGTGCTGGTGGCTGCCAGTCATAAAATATGTGGCCAAACAGAAGCAAATCTTGTCCCTCACCAAACAAAGACATTTTTGGCCTAGGGGTGCCGTGAATAAACATCTGATATTCTAGGGCGCCCTGATTCAAAAAAGTTTGGAAACCACTGTCTTAGACCTTGATAGGGTTCAGAGGCGAGCTACGAAATTGATAAAGGGGTTAGAGGCACTGTATTATGAGGAAAGGCTTACTAGGATAGAGATTATATATATATATATATATATATATATATATATATATATATGGACAATACATGGAGCAAACATGCCATTTGTTTAGTGAGAGATCTCTACACAGGGCACGTGGACACCCTCTGAGGTTAGATGACAGAAAATTTTATACCTATCGAAGGTTCTTCACAGTAAGGGCAGTAAGGATCTGGAATTCTTTGCCAGAGAAGGTAGTAATGGCGGACTCAGTCAATAAGTTTCGAAATAGATACATTTGTAACTGAAAAAGATATCCAAGGATATAGCATTTAAAATGCATGTATTTTAGAAAAAGTATGCATTCTAGTTGTCAGCTAGACTAAAACAGTCTTCACTCGAGTCATTATGGGTAAATCTATGGTTATATACAGAATAGTATAGTATCAAAAATAAAGGTTGAACTCGATGAATAACTTGTCTTTTTTCAACCTCATTGCCTATATAATAGCCCAGATCTGTGACTCTGTGCCTGTGTGTCTAACGTTGGAAGGAGTCACAGCACTGGGCGGAGTCAACTGCATCTTCTGCAGGGAGCTACCCCATACCCTGTGCCAGCAGCAGAGTCAATTACAAGACCCTGCCCATAGTATAGGGAGGTGAGGATGCCCAGTGGTAGTAGCAGTGAGTACTTGCAGGCAGTGGGTGGCCGCCCGCAGCTCCTCTCCCAGCTAGACACCATGCCTGCCACCTGACACCCACACCCCAGGGTGGGGGGGCGCTAGCTCAGGCACTGCTATATGAGCACCTGCAGCATACAGACAAGGGCTGCCATGCTCAGCGGCAAGCGGTTCGGAGCATGTGCAGCGGGACAGCACCAGGACGGGACACTCACTGATCACCATTGCTGCTGCGCCGCAGCTCCCTCCCTCTGCAGCCTAAGGCCGCGCGACGCTCCTCTCCGGGAAAAACTCCATGCCTGGCGGGTGAAAGCCAGACCACAGGGCTCCGGACGCTATGTCATGCCCCATGATAACAGCCAGACAGAGTGGAGGCATGACGCCCGTCAGACAGGACGGACCATGTAGAGCGGAATGGGGCCAGGAAGGAACACGGACGACGACGACCTGCTGCTGCTGAGCCGGAGCTCCCTCCCTCTGCAGCCGACTGACCATGTCACAGCAGCAGCCAGGAGGTTAGCAGCCACCACGACCCGCACATCCTTACGTCACACATACCTCACACATGAGAGCAAAGGTACACACACTGTGACATCACACCTGTACTCCACGCCTACATCTGCTAAGTACTCCCCTTCACTACGCCCTGTCACCCTCATCTGCTCACCCTCATCCTGCTCTCTAACCGCCTGTCTGTGTACTGGCCCTCACCCCTCCTACACTATCAACAACCCTCACTAACTGCCACAGAGATTATGTGCACTGATATATATACTGTAAGACCTACAGCGGCACCTGCCCCTTCACCACCTGCAGCCCCTCTCCCATCCTCCGCACCCCCACACCTGCCCCTACCCAACCCGCAGCCTCCCCCACCCACAGTGCCTCTGGACCCACTACCCAGTCCGCGGCACCCGCGCTCCCTTCCCCACCGCAGCGCCTCCGGAACCTCTCCCCCTTCCGCAACAGTCCCGTACCCGCCACTCCCCCACTCACGGCACCCCCGCACCCTCCCCTCCCCCACCCGCAGTGCCCCCGGACCACCTACCCCATCCGATGCACCCCCGCACCCATCCTCCCCCACCTGTGGCACCTACGGACCCCCTGCAGCACCCACCCCTTTACCACCTGCAGCGCCTCCTGACCCCCTCCCCCATCCACCGCACCGGCACACCTTCCCCTCCCCCTCCCGCGGCACCCCCACCGCCTCCGGACCCACTACCCCACCCGCAGTACCCGCAGTACCCGCACCCTTCCCCACCCGCAGCACCTCCCGAACTCCTCCCCATCTGCAACAACCACGCACCTGCCACTCCCCCACCCACTGCACCTCCGCATCCGCCCCTCCCCCACCCGCAGCGCCCCTGAACCCCCTCCCCTATCCGCTGCACCCTCCCACCCCACCATCCCCCACCAGTGGTGCCTTCGGACCCCTACCCCATCCACGGACCCGCCCCTCCACCACCTGCAGCGCCTCTGGGACCCCCTCCCTCATACGCCGCACCCCCGAACCTACCCCTTTCCCACCCGCAGCACCTCAGGAACCCCTCCCCCATCCGCAACAGCCCCGCACCCACCCCTCCCCCACCCATGGATCCCCCACACCCGCCCCTCCCACACCCACAGCACCCCTGGACCCCCTCCCCATCCGCTGCACCCCCGCACCCACCCCTCTCCCAGCCGTCGCGCCTCCGGACCCCCTACCCACCTGCATACCTGCCCCTCCGCCACCTGCAGTGCTTCCAGACCCCCTCACCCATCTGCCACACCCCCGTACCTGCATCCCGCCCCACCCTCACCCGCGGCACCTCCGGACCCAATACAACACCCGCAGCACCCCCCGCACCCGCCCCTTCCACACCCGCAGCGCCTCCAGAACCCCTCTGCAACAGCCCTGCACCTGCCACTCCCTCACCTGCAACACCCCCACCCCTTCCCCACCCGCAGCAACTCTGGCCCCCCTCCCCAGCCCCCACTCCCCCGCCCCGTCGCAAGGAGCTACGCCCCCTTCACCATCGAACGCCCTTTCGTCATGCAATATTTAACCACTAACAAAACTAGGAATACAGGTAATACTCTATGTAATACAAATACTGAACCCCAGAAAGGCGTGCAGGGGTTAAGGGGGTGTAGCCCCTTATGACGGTGTGTGAAGAGCGCCCGTAGGGCGCGATGAAGCACCTAGTTAACTATGTTACTTTGTATACTCTAGTCATTCCACCACCGCACCAAGAGGATCTGCCACCACCGTGCAGTTTCAACATGACACCAGCGCGCACTTTGAACCTGACACCACCGCGCAAAGTGGACCTGCCACCACCACACAAAGTGAAACTGTCACCACCGCACAAAATTGAACTGCCACCACCGCGCAAAGTGAACCTGCCACCACCATGCAAACTGGACTTGAGACCACAGCGCAAAGTGGACCTGCCGCCACAACGCAAAGTGCACCTGCAGCCACTGTGCAGTTTGAACTTGGCACCACCGCGCAATGTAAACCTGCCACCACCACGCAAAGTGGACCTGCAACTACGGCGCAAAGTGGACATGCCACCACGGGGCAAAGTGGACCTGCCACCACGGCGCAAAGTGGGCCTGCCACAACCGTGCAGTTTAAACCTGGTACCACCCCACAAAGTGAACCTGCCACCACCGTGCAAAGTGGGCCTGCCACCACCACGCAAAGTGAACCTGCCACCATCGCGCAAAGTGGACCTGCCACCACCACACAAAGTGAAACTGTCACCACCGCGCAAAATTGACCTGCCACAACCACGCAAAGTGAACCTGCCACCACCATGCAAAGTGGACTTGAGACAACAGTGCAAAGTGGACCTGCCACCACAACGCAAAGTGGACCTGCAACCACTGTGCAGATTGAACTTGGCACCACCGCGCAATGTGAACCTGCCACCACCACGCAAAGTGGACCTGCCACTACGGCGCAAAGTGGACATGCCACCACGGGGCAAAGTGGACCTGCCACCACGGGGCAAAGTGGACCTGCCACCACGGCGCAAATGGGACCTGCCACAACCGTGCAGTTTAAACCTGGTACCACCACACAAAGTGAACCTGCCATCACCGTGCAAAGTGGACCTGCCACCACCACGCAAAGTTAACCTGCCACCACAGCGCAAAGTGGACCCACCACCACCGCGCAAAGTGGACCCACCACCACCACGCAAAATGAACCCGCCACCACCATGCAAAGTGGACCTGCCACCACGGCGCAAAGTGAACCTGCCACCACGGCGCAAAGTGAACCTGCCACCACCATGCAAAGTGGACTTGAGACCACAGTTCAAAGTGGACCTGCCACCACAACGCAAAGTGGACCTGCAACCACTGTGCAGATTGAACTTGGCACCACCGCGCAATGTGAACCTGCCACCACCACGCAAAGTGGACATGCCACCACGGGGCAAAGTGGACCTGCCACCACGGCGCAAATGGGACCTGCCACAACCGTGCAGTTTAAACCTGGTACCACCACACAAAGTGAACCTGCCACCACCGTGCAAAGTGGACCTGCCACCACCACGCAAAGTTAACCTGCCACCACAGCGCAAAGTGGACCCACCACCACCGCGCAAAGTGGACCCACCACCACCACGCAAAATGAACCCGCCACCACCATGCAAAGTGGACCTGCCACCACGGCGCAAAGTGAACCTGCCACCACGGCGCAAAGTGGACCTGCCAACATGGTGCAAAGTGAACTTGCCACCACCATGCAAAGTGGACCTGCCACCACCATGCAGTTTAGAGTTAACACCACCACACAAAGTGGATCTGCCACCACCGCGCAAAGTTAACCTGCCACCACCATGTAAAGTTAACCTGCCACCACCGTGCCAAGTGGACCTGCCACCACTGCGCCAAGTGGATCTGCCACCACCATGCCAAGTGGTCCTGCCACCACCACACAAAGTGAACCTGCCACCACCGCACCAAGTGGACCTGCAACCATCATGCCAAGTGGAGCTGCCACCACCACTGACTTTTGACCTGCCACCACTGCTGACTTTTGACCTGCCACCCCCGCTGACTTTTGACCTGCTACCACCACTGACTTTTGACCTGCCACCACCACTGACTTTGGTCCTGCCACCACTGCTGACTTTGGAGCTGCAGCCACCGCTGACTTTGGACCTGCCACCACTGAATTTAGACCTGCCACCACCGCACTGCGTGGACCTGCAACCATCATGCCAAGTGGAGCTGCCACCACCACTGATTTTTGAGCTGCCAGCACCGATTACTTTTGACCTGCCACCACCACTGACTTTTGACCTGCCACCACCACTGACTTTTGACCTGCCACCACCGCTGACTTTTGACCTGCCACCACCACTGACTTTTGACCTGCCACCACCGCTGACTTTTGACCTACCACCCCCGCTGACTTTTGACCTGCCAGCCCCGCTGACTTTTGACCTGCTACCACCACTGACTTTTGACCTGCCACCACCGCTGACTTTGGTCCTGCCACCACTGCTGACTTTGGAGCTGCAGCCACCGCTGACTTTGGACCTGCCACCACTGAATTTGGACCTGCCACCACCGCACTGTGTGGACCTGCAACCATCATGCCAAGTGGAGCTGCCACCACCACTGATTTTTGAGCTGCCACCACCGATGACTTTTGACCTGCCACCACCACTGACTTTTGACCTTCCACCACCACCGACTTTTGACCTGTCACCACCGCGGACTTTTGACCTGCCACCACCGCTGGCTTTGGTCCTGCCACCACTGCTGACTTTGGAGCTGCAGCCACTGCTGACTTGGGAGCTGCAGCCACTGCTGACTTGGGAGCTGCAGCCACTGCTGACTTGGGAGCTGCAGCCACTGCTGACTTTGGACCTGCCCCCACCACTGAATTTGGACCTGCCACCACCACTGAATTTGGACCTGCCACCACCGCACTGTGTGGTCCTGCTATCACCACACCACGTGGTCCTGCTACCACCACACCACGTGGTCCTGCCACCACCATATATATACCAGTAAGAAGATGATAGCACACAGGGATATTTAAGAAACATAATTTTCTCATAAATACTGGAAAATGTTATAGTGATGTTTTCTGGAGAAAAGAGATAAATATTTCTTCCCCTGATTACATACCCTCCGACATATTGAAGGGTATGTAACCTGAAGAAGAAATATTTATCTCTTTTTTTTTTTTAAACTTACAGTACCTCCATCTCCACAATTTCCAGCTTTTATTAGATAATTGTTTATTAAATATCCCCCACAGTCTCCTGCATTCAATAAAAGCAAATAAAAATAAAAGCAATTAAACCATAACACTATGTTGCATTTTTTTTGTTAAATGTATACCAAACTGTCAGGATATTGAAGAAGAAAGTTGTGGATTCAAAGGCCCTCTTTATATACTAGGACTTAGCGTTACGGTAATTAGGTCCTTTGTAAACATCTAGCTTTTGTCTTTGAGTCTTAAGGTTATAATATTGGGGAAGAAAGGGAAACACAAGAGTGTTGACAAAGCCTATGTGTTTATCCTATTTAAAACACTTTAAAAGGTTAAGAGACACAGTACGCAATTGGCGCAAAAGGTACCGCAAGGGTACGCCCTTAGTGTAGCAGACGCTGTGCACAGGGTGTGAGCACAGGCGTCGCAGACACTTACAGAATTTATATGAGGGTTTATATGTATGGGGAGAAAAGGCAAGAGGTGACCTTTCCACCTTCACATGAGTTAAATGAGTTGTGTGAAAAAGCATGGGATTCTCCTGATAGGAAAGTGCTGATTTCCAAAAGGTTACTTATGGCGTACCCTTTCCCGCCAATGGACAGGGTGCGCTGGGAATCCTCCCCTAGGGTAGACAAAGCTTTGACACGCTTATCTAAGAAGGTGGCCCTGCCGTCATAGGATACGGCCTCCCTAAAGGATCCTGCGGATAGGAAGCAGGAAGGTATCCTGAAGTATGTTTATACACATTCCGGTACTCTACTGAGGCCGGCAATTGCGTCAGCCTGGATGTGTAGTGCTGTAGCAGCATGGACAGATACTCTGTCTGAGGAACTGGATACCTTGGACAAGGATACTATTTTACTGACCCTGGGGCATATAAAAGACGCTGTCCTATATATGAGGGATGCCCAGAGGGACATTTGCCTACTGGGCTCTAGAATAAATGCAATGTCAATTTCTGCCAGAAGGGTCCTGTGGACTCGGCAATGGACAGGTGATGCCGGCTCAAAAAAGCACATGGAGGTTTTACCTTATAAGGGTGAGGAATTGTTTGGGGACGGTCTCTCGGACCTAGTTTCCACGGCTATGGCTGGGAAGTCAAATTTTTTGCCATATATTCCCTCACAGCCTAAGAAAACACCGTATTACCAAATGCAGTCCTTTCGATCACAAAAAGCCAAGAAAGTCAGAGGTGCTTCCTTTCTTGCCAGAGGTAGAGGAAAGAAGCTGCACCATACAGCTAGTTCCCAGGAACAAAAGTCTTCCCCGGCCTCCACTAAATCCACCGCATGACGCTGGGGCTCCACAGGTGGAGCCTGGAGCGGTGGGGGCGCGTCTCCGACATTTCAGCCACCAGTGGGTTCGCTCACAGGTGAATCCCTGGGCTATACAGATTGTGTCTCAGGGACACAAACTGGAATTCGAAGTGATGCCCCCTCACCGTTACCTAAAATCAGCCCTGCCAGCTTCCCCCATAGAAAGGGAAGTAGTGTTAGCGGCAATTCACAAATTATATCTCCAACAGGTGGTGGTAAAGGTCCCTCTCCCTCAACAGGGAAAGGCTTACTATTCCACAATGTTTTTGGTACCGAAACCGGACGGTTCGGCCAGACCCATATTGAATTTAAAGTCCCTGAACATTTACTTGAAAAGGTTCAAGTTCAAAATGGAATCGCTCAGAGCGGTCATTGCAAGCCTGGAAGAGGGGGACTTTATGGTGTCTCTGGACATCAAGGATGCTTACCTGCATGTCCCCATTTATCCACCTCATCAGGAGTAACTCAGATTTGTGGTACAGGACTGTCACTACCAATTCCAGACGTTGCCGTTTGGTCTGTCCACGGCACCGAGGATATTTACCAAGGTAATGGCGGAAATAATGGTGCTCCTTCGAAAGCAAGGAGTCACAGTTATCCCATACTTGGACGATCTCCTTATAAAGGCGAGGTCCAGAGAGCAGTTGCTGATCAGCGTAGCACACTCTCAGAAAGTGTTGCAACAGCACGGCTGGATTCTGAATATTCCAAAGTCGCAGCTGATTCCTACGACGCGTCTGCCCTTCCTGGGCATGATTCTGGACACGGACCATAAGAAGGTGTTTCTCCCGGCGCAGAAGGCTCGGGAACTCGTGACTCTGGTCAGAGACCTCTTAAAACCAAAACAGGTGTCGGTGCATCACTGCACGCGAGTCCTGGGAAAGATGGTGGCATCATACGAGGCCATTCCCTTCGGCAGGTTCCATGCGAGGATCTTTCAGTGGGATCGGTTGGACAAGTGGTCGGGATCGCATCTTCAGATGCATCGGCTGATCACCCTGTCTGCTAGGGCCAGGGTGTCTCTTCTGTGGTGGCTGCAGAGTGCTCACCTTCTCGAGGGCCGCAGGTTTGGCATACAGGACTGGGTCCTGGTGACCACGGATGCAAGCCTCCGAGGATGGGGGGCAGTCACTCAGGGAAGAAACTTTCAAGGGCTGTGGTCAAGTCAGGAGGCTTGTCTGCACATAAATATCCTGGAACTAAGGGCCATATACAACGCCCTGAGTCAAGCGGAGCCCCTGCTTCGCAACCAACCGGTGCTGATTCAGTCAGACAACATCACCGCAGTAGCTCATGTAAACCGCCAGGGCGGCACAAGAAGCATGGTGGCGATGGCGGAAGCCACCAGGATTCTTCGTTGGGCGGAGAATCACGTGCAAGCACTGTCAGCAGTGTTCATTCCGGGAGTGGACAACTGGGAAGCAGACTTCCTCAGCAGGCACAACCTCCACCCGGGAGAGTGGGGACTTCATCAAGAAGTCTTCTCACAGATTGCAAATCGTTGGGAACTGCCACAGGTGGACATGATGGCATTCCGCCTCAACAAAAAGCTAAAACGGTATTGCGCCAGGTCAAGAGACCCTCAGGCGATAGCTGTGGACGCACTAGTAACACCGTGGGTGTTCCAGTCGGTATATGTGTTTCCTCTTCTTCCTCTCATACCCAAGGTGCTGAGAATCGTAAGAAAAGGAGGAGTGAGAACAATACTAATTTTTCCGGATTGGCCAAGAAGGACTTGGTACCCGGATCTGCAAGAGATGCTCACAGAGGATCCATGGCCTCTGCCTCTCAGACAGGACCTGTTGCAACAGGGGCCCTGTCTGTTCCAAGACTTACCACGGCTGCGTTTGACGGCATGGCGGTTGAACGCCGGATACTAGCAGAAAAAGGCATTCCGGCTGAAGTTATTCCTACGTTAATAAAGGCTAGGAAGGACGTAACAGCAAAACATTATCACCGTATATGGCGAAAATATGTTGCTTGGTGTGAGGCCAGAAAGGCCCCTACAGAGGAATTCCAGCTGGGCCGGTTCCTGCACTTCCTACAGTCAGGGGTGACTATGGGCCTAAAATTGGGTTCCATTAAGGTCCAGATTTCGGCTCTGTCGATTTTCTTCCAAAAAGAACTGGCTTCACTGCCTGAAGTTCAGACATTTGTTAAGGGAGTGCTGCATATTCAGCCCCCTTTTGTGCCTCCAGTGGCACCTTGGGATCTTAACGTGGTGTTGAGTTTCCTGAAGTCACACTGGTTTGAGCCACTTAAAACCGTGGAGTTAAAGTATCTCACGTGGAAAGTGGCTATGCTATTTGCCTTAGCTTCGGCTAGGCGTGTGTCAGAATTGGCGGCTTTGTCATGTAAAAGCCCATATCTGGTTTTCCATATGGACAGGGCAGAATTACGGACTCGTCCGCAATTTCTGCCGAAGGTGGTGTCCTCTTTTCATTTGAACCAACCTACTGTGGTGCCTGTGGCTACTCGTGACTTGGAGGATTCCAAGTTGCTTGATGTAGTCAGGGCTTTGAAGATTTATGTAGCCAGAACGGCTGGAGTCAGGAAAACTGACTCGCTGTTTATCCTGTATGCATCCAACAAGCTGGGTGCTCCTGCTTCAAAGCAAACTATTGCTCGTTGGATCTGTAACACGATTCAGCAGGCTCATTCTGCGGCTGGATTGCCGCATCCAAAATCAGTAAAAGCCCATTCCACAAGGAAAGTGAGCTCTTCTTGGGCAGCTGCCCGAGGGGTCTCGGCATTACAGCTTTGCCGAGCAGCTACTTGCTCGGGTTCAAACACCTTTGCAAAATTCTACAAGTTTGATACCCTGGCTGAGGAGGACCTTGTGTTTGCCCATTCGGTGCTGCAGAGTCATCCGCACTCTCCCGCCCGTTTGGGAGCTTTGGTATAATCCCCATGGTCCTTACGGAGTCCCCAGCATCCACTAGGACGTTAGAGAAAATAAGATTTTACTCACCGGTAAATGTATTTTTCGTAGTCCGTAGTGGATGCTGGGCGCCCGTCCCAAGTGCGGACTTTCTGCAATACGTGTATATAGTTAATGCTTAATAAAGGGTTATGTTATGTTGGCATCCGTTGGTAGATGCGCTGTTGTTGTTCATACTGTTAACTGGGTATGTTATCACAAGTTATACGGTGTGATTGGTGTGGCTGGTATGAGTCTTACCCTGGATTCCCAAAATCCTTTCCTTGTAATGTCAGCTTTTCCGGGCACAGTTTCCTTAACTGAGGTCTGGAGGAGGGGCATAGAGGGAGGAGCCAGTGCACACCAGTAGTACTAATTCTTTATTAGAGTGCCCAATCTCCTGCGGAGCCCGTCTATTCCCCATGGTCCTTACGGAGTCCCCAGCATCCACTACGGATTACGAGAAATAGATTTACCGGTGAGTAAAATCTTATTATAATCTATAAATACCGCATTGCATAAGGAGATTATTCTGGGAGCCATTATAACTGCTATGTCAGAGCTACTGTACAAACCTAAGATTTACAGTAGGTGCAGACTTTGCAGTAAAAATCAGCCACCAATAACGCACTTGCTTCCTTGTCATAGCTGCGCTAAGGAGATAGCTAATTACTGATTGGTTGCACCCAAATACACTGTTAATTAAGGAATCCCAATGTGTAATATACATACACCTGCCAGCTATCCCTATTTACGCCAGACAGTCCCCATTTAAGGAGCCGGTTCCTCTGTCCCAACAAACAGGACTTTTGTCCCAAATGCTGAGAGTTTTGGGAGGCAGTGCAGGTGCCTGTTTCAGTGAAGGGTTCTGTTAGGAGAGGGTAGGCTTGCCTCCATATATTGCAAGCACTCCCCCAATGTACTATTACTCCTCTGTGTGCACGTTCTTCACCTGGGCCCCATCAATGAGAGAGTGACGCTGACTAACCATAGTTACAGCGCAAAGTAACAGCTGATGGTCATATTTATATTATATTTCCATTTGTATAAAGGCTTTTTGGTTCCGACTTCGACTTTATCAGCGAAACTTACATGGAACATTCTGACGTGCGTCCATCATTTGGCTCATGTACTATAAGACAGATCCCTAACACCAATGAGGTTAGTCTCTGTCCCGCCACCACCCACAGCTGCTGCGCAGAAAGGTCTGTAAATTATTTACAGCCTAAAATTGTTAAAGCAATGCAGACCCTGATACTTACTGGAATCCATACATTACTGTATGTCTTAATTGCCAGTGATTTCAGTGGAGGTACATTGGATAGAACTGTACAAAACGCTTCTGCAAATTTCTCCATTTTATCCCAACAGCTTATAAATAAGACGTTCTGTTGTTTTAATTTGTCAAGAGTGGAACTGGAATGCTACACGTCAAGTTGCTGCACCCTAGTGAAGATGGAGTTACTAACACTTTACCCTAATCATAACAGTGTCAGTCGTAGTTGTATAAATATATAACGATAGGTTATTAGGGCATCACAATCACAACTGTGCATCATTTAGATTAATGCTGGATGCTAAGCAGCAGCAGCTGCAACTTCTGTAACAGCCGCTTCTGTGAGATCAGGCTGATGCTGCGGCTGATGCTGCAGCCGATTGGCTGTTTATTGACACGCCCACCAGCTGCAGCTCTAATCCGCTATTGGCTGCCATGTTATAAATGAATAAAAAGGGTCTACATTTTAGCTGGTTCTGCAACTCCTGCTGCTACCAGCCTCAGTGATGCAATGCACAGTAGATTAGTAACACTCTGAGCTGTGCACATGACACTGACAATACTGGCACGGAGATCAGGCGCGATAATGAACAGAATTCCGCCATATGACTCTGGATTACCTGTGCGGTTACTCTACTCTAAACCTCAGGGTGGGGATGTGGGCAGATCACATCACAACAGAATAATTTGTCATCTATATGAAGTTACCAGCGTCTGCTACCACTAAAACTGAGCCGTACAAAGGTATACAAGTGCAAATTACAGAATGGATTTCTGATGAATGAATCATCTGTGATGCAAAGAGAACTACAGTACATTACGTTGGTGGGAGTGCAGGGCTGGATCTAGGCCTTGTGGTGCCCAGGGCGGGAAAAATAGGGGCGTGGCTTCAAGGGGGCGTGGTCAGTTATGCCCCCTGTAGCTGTGCCCTCAGCAGTTGTGCCCCCTGTACTGTGCACCCAGTAGCGCCGATCACCCCCCCCCCCCCAAAAAAAAAAAATACCATCCCCTCTCCTGTTTCCCGACTGCTGCTGTCCTCCGTCTACGGCCGCCGGCGCTGTTCCTCAGATCTATGGGAGAGACATCATGACGTCTCTCCCATAGCACAGCATAGACACTAGAGGTCAATTATGACCCCTAGCGTCTATGTGCCGGTCCCACAATGACGTCCGGTGTGCGATCACAACACCGGGGGGGCACCACCAGTAGCGGATCTTGCCACGGCGGCTGTGCCCTCCGGAAGGCGGCGCCCCAGGCAAAAATCCTGTGTGCACGTATCAAGATCCGTTAATGTGGGAGTGCCTCGTTATTACTTTCAGAAGCTCAAGCAGAGAAAGATCAGTGTGAGGTTCCAGTGAAGGAAAATAAGCACAGGAGGTCCCTTTTACTTTTGGGAGGCCTTGGACAAGAAGGTTCTGGTATAAATGGTCGACCATGTTAAGGCCGACAGTCATTAGGTTGTCCAATATTGGTCGACATTGACATGGACAAATAGTCAACACATGAAATGGTCTACATGGATTTTTTAACTGTTTTTGGGGTAATTTTTTCCGTAACATGACCAGGAACCCCAATTAGTGTACCGCGTCCCCTGGCGAGCGAAGGGCAAGGTGCCTCACTCCACTACCGCTGCGCTCGGCACAGGTTACTATTCCCAATCGTAGTCCACGTGGATGGTGAAGTATGAAAAAGTAAAAAATCTATTTTTTTAAAAAGCCATGTTGACCTTTTCATATGTCGACCTGTCCTGGTTGTCCATGTCAATGTCGACCAATAGTGGTCGACCTAGTGACTGTGGACCTAAGTAGGGTCGACCTGCTAAATGGATACTGGACAAGAAGCCCTTAGAAGCCATAATGTCCGTGATAAGAGGAGTACTCCCAACACTGACCCATGGCCCCTCTAGCTATATATGCTCAGCTCCAGGCAGTTTACTGCATTATCTGCAGAGAGAGGAGACAATAAAATTAAGACTTCTAGAAATTCAGCTGCTGGGGCGGAAAGCCTTCCTTGGTGCTCCCTAAATGGTATGTGCGCCCTGTGGCCCTGCCATCACCGTGCTATGTGGCCCTCTAGAGATTGAACATGTATTGACATGTGGCAGTACGACATCCATAGGATTATTTTCACTGCTTTTATAATGGTGTAAAATAAATATCCCCCAATGCTTATTCAACTGCCCCCTCTTCCAGACCAATGAAGATGTTCGTTTCCGTTCTGGCTATAGCAACTTGCAGTGTATGATAAAGCTAAATATTTATCTTACTTAAAACCCTCTAAAAGGTGAAAGAACACAGTACGCTATTGGCGTATGGTATACCGTAAGGGTACGCACGTTGCGTAACAATCGCTTAGCCGTAGTCGAGACGCTCGAGCGTCACGTTCGCTCACGGCCAAGAGATCACAGGCAGGCACGCTATAGGCTGCCGACTAACGTAATGATATGCTACTAGCGTAGCGGACGCTTGGGACCACGAGGAGATCACAAGCGGCGCTGATGCTTACCGTGTTAAACCTTTATAACTAATATGAGCGCCTGAAATTTTTCGGGTTTTGTGTTTTGGTTTTGGGTTCGGTTCCGCGGCCGTGTTTTGGGTTCGAACGCGTTTTGGCAAAACCTCACCGAATTTTTTTTGTCGGATTCGGGTGTGTTTTGGATTCGGGTGTTTTTTTCAAAAAACACTAAAAAACAGCTTAAATCATAGAATTTGGGGGTCATTTTGATCCCAAAGTATTATTAACCTCAAAAACCATAATTTACACTCATTTTCAGTCTATTCTGAATACCTCACACCTCACAATATTATTTTTAGTCCTAAAATTTGCACCGAGGTCGCTGTGTGAGTAAGATAAGCAACCCTAGTGGCCGACACAAACACCGGGCCCATCTAGGAGTGGCACTGCAGTGTCACGCAGGATGTCCCTTCCAAAAAACCCTCCCCAAACAGCACATGACGCAAAGAAAAAAAGAGGCGCAATGAGGTAGCTGTGTGAGTAAGATTAGCGACCCTAGTGGCCGACACAAACACCGGGCCCATCTAGGAGTGGCACTGCAGTGTCACGCAGGATGTCCCTTCCAAAAAACCCTCCCCAAACAGCACATGACGCAAAGAAAAAAAGAGGCGCAATGAGGTAGCTGTGTGAGTAAGATTAGCGACCCTAGTGGCCGACACAAACACCGGGCCCATCTAGGAGTGGCACTGCAGTGTCACGCAGGATGTCCCTTCCAAAAAACCCTCCCCAAACAGCACATGACGCAAAGAAAAAAAGAGGCTTTTTACTGATATTTGGTGTTTTGGATTTGACATGCTCTGTACTATGACATTGGGCATCGGCCTTGGCAGACGACGTTGCTGGCATTTCATCGTCTCGGCCATGACTAGTGGCAGCAGCTTCAGCACGAGGTGGAAGTGGATCTTGATCTTTCCCTAATTTTGGAACCTCAACATTTTTGTTCTCCATATTTTAATAGGCACAACTAAAAGGCACCTCAGGTAAACAATGGAGATGGATGGATTGGATACTAGTATACAATTATGGACGGGCTGCCGAGTGCCGACACAGAGGTAGCCACAGCCGTGAACTACCGCACTGTACTGTGTCTGCTGCTAATATATAGACTGGTTGATAAAGAGATAGTATACTCGTAACTAGTATGTATGTATAAAGAAAGAAAAAAAAAACACGGTTAGGTGGTATATACAATTATGGACGGGCTGCCGAGTGCCGACACAGAGGTAGCCACAGCCGTGAACTACCGCACTGTACTGTGTCTGCTGCTAATATATAGACTGGTTGATAAAGAGATAGTATACTCGTAACTAGTATGTATGTATAAAGAAAGAAAAAAAAAACCACGGTTAGGTGGTATATACAATTATGGACGGGCTGCCGAGTGCCGACACAGAGGTAGCCACAGCCGTGAACTACCGCACTGTACTGTGTCTGCTGCTAATATATAGACTGGTTGATAAAGAGATAGTATACTCGTAACTAGTATGTATGTATAAAGAAAGAAAAAAAAACCACGGTTAGGTGGTATATACAATTATGGACGGGCTGCCGAGTGCCGACACAGAGGTAGCCACAGCCGTGAACTACCGCACTGTACTGTGTCTGCTGCTAATATATAGACTGGTTGATAAAGAGATAGTATACTCGTAACTAGTATGTATGTATAAAGAAAGAAAAAAAAACCATGGTTAGGTGGTATATACAATTATGGACGGGCTGCCGAGTGCCGACACAGAGGTAGCCACAGCCGTGAACTACCGCACTGTACTGTGTCTGCTGCTAATATATAGACTGGTTGATAAAGAGATAGTATACTCGTAACTAGTATGTATGTATAAAGAAAGAAAAAAAAACCACGGTTAGGTGGTATATACAATTATGGACGGGCTGCCGAGTGCCGACACAGAGGTAGCCACAGCCGTGAACTACCGCACTGTACTGTGTCTGCTGCTAATATAGACTGGTTGATAAAGAGATAGTATACTACTAATATTATATATACTGGTGGTCAGGTCACTGGTCACTAGTCACACTGGCAGTGGCACTCCTGCAGCAAAAGTGTGCACTGTTTAATTTTAATATAATATTATGTACTCCTGGCTCCTGCTATAACCTATAACTGGCACTGCAGTAGTGCTCCCCAGTCTCCCCCACAATTATAAGCTGTGTGAGCTGAGCAGTCAGACAGATATATAATATATATAGATGATGCAGCACACTGGCCTGAGCCTGAGCAGTGCACACAGATATGGTATGTGACTGACTGAGTCACTGTGTGTATCGCTTTTTTCAGGCAGAGAACGGATATATTAAATAAACTGCACTGTGTGTCTGGTGGTCACTCACTATATAATATATTATGTACTCCTGGCTCATGCTATAACCTATAACTGGCACTGCAGTAGTGCTCCCCAGTCTCCCCCACAATTATAAGCTGTGTGAGCTGAGCAGTCAGACAGATATATATAATATTATATATAGATAATAGATGATGCAGCACACTGGCCTGAGCCTGAGCAGTGCACACAGATATGGTATGTGACTGAGTCACTGTGTGCTGTGTATCGCTTTTTTCAGGCAGAGAACGGATTATAAAGTAAACTGCACTGTCCTCACTAGTAAACTCTCTCCACTCAGTCTCTACACTTCTACAGTAACAGTACTCCTCCTAGTCAGCTCCAGTAAATCTCTCTCAGTCTCTTATAATCTAAATGGAGAGGACGCCAGCCACGTCCTCTCCCTATCAATCTCAATGCACGTGTGAAAATGGCGGCGACGCGCGGCTCCTTATATAGAATCCGAGTCTCGCGATAGAATCCGAGCCTCGCGAGAATCCGACAGCGTCATGATGACGTTCGGGCGCGCTCGGGTTAACCGAGCAAGGCGGGAAGATCCGAGTCGCTCGGACCCGTGAAAAAAAACATGAAGTTCTGGCTGGTTCGGATTCAGAGAAACCGAACCCGCTCATCTCTAATAACTATACCATAAAACAATGTATCTATGCAATAAACCTTGGTGTAGTGATAGGGTGTAAATGTAACACAGTGTAACCTTATTAACTTAAAGCTGTACGAGCGTCTCCGACGCTCAGAGAATACTTAGAAATATGAGAAATACACAGATACCGATCTTAGGTTCTAACACCTTATATAAACGTTCTATTTGCAAAAGAATAATACAATACAAGTCATACACTACCAATATAACATAGACTAACTAACCAGATAACTACACATGAAATACAATAACAGCACAATAACACTTTTAAGAGGAAAAGAGAGAGAAAAAGGAGAAGAGGGAGAGAGAGAGAGATATGGCTCACAATAACAATAAAGACAATATGATTGCGGAGAAACTTACGCTCAAGGGAAACAATCGCATGCACCTCTGGATATCCAGCTCCCGATTATCAGCAATGAGAACCGTTGAAGAGAATAGAGAGCTGGCCCAGAGTGGCTTGTCCTTTTATACCCTACACATAATACAGTACAATGGTCCCTATATTCTTATTGTTCATTGGACACAGGAATTCCTCTTCGCATTATAACAAAAGGTCATAGGTTGATTCATACAGGTGGGCTGTGACTATTTCCAACTGCTCAGGTGGGTGGGAAACTAGGTTTCCCGCCGCATGGATAATAAAGTGCAAATATAGTAAAAGTCCATAAACTTCTTATGTCCATAACTATTCGCACGAGCGAGTTATCCGCTTCAAACCAACACCGGAATATTGCTAATTAAATACTCTTCCGATGGATACTAAACACCACTGTATAACCCTTGTCTGACCCTTCGTATCAAACAAAGAGGGATCTCTTTGTTCATGAACATGCTACGTTAACTAAACTTTCAGATTCTATCAAAGGGACCATAATCTACAAAATACATTATATGGTTAAAATATGTAACGATCGAGTCGCCCGCTAGACGCACACAAAATCTACCGTAAATGCGCATACCGTGCGCCTGCGGGTGCACGCACCAGCGGGTATGCGTACGCACGGGAGAGCCTGGGCACGCGCAGCGGGGACACGCATGAGGTGCAAATATGGTAGTGTGCATCATGATATTTTTCTGACTTTGACAGTCCACTCTTTGGCAGTCACCAATAACTGCCACTTTCTAAAACATTTCAAAAAGAGAAAAATATATGTCATGTGTAAATACATTTCTATGGTTGGGTAGGGGAGGAGAGAAGAAGGTGTGAGAAGGGTATGACCTAGTGAGATAGCAAAAGCATGTGTGTATGAATCCATGTTTGAGGGGTCATGTATCATTGTGCCGTACGTGTTGTAAATCAAGCTTCGAGGTATTGCGAAGTATACATTTGAATTCCTTCTTATCCCGTGGTACGGGTCTGTGGATGGGCTGTCAAACTTTACCGAGCTCGTTTCGGCTTTTAGTTGCAACAAAATGGGGGAGCACATTTTAGTTGATGATACATGAATGGGGGGAAATATGTGAATGCTGATATTTGTGCCTGTATTCCCTATCGACTATGTGTGTCATTACCTGAAGGTTGTAGAGATGAAGATAAGAAACAATTATGGTAAATGCAGTGGTATTCTATGTGAGGTTGATATGCATTTGTTGGTTTAAGTCTTGTCTGAAGTCTTGTCTGAAGTCTTGTTTGAAGTCTCCTTTGGGCTTTTGCTATTAACGGTATGCAAAAAGCCTTGTCAATGTCCATAGACTTACAAAAAAAATTGGGCTAGCGTAAATTTAAAATTTCTAGGGAAACTGGGGGTCTATGGCATAGTCCATCTGTTGTTTGTGTACAAGGTTGTCAAACTTCTTCTTTAATTCATCTGTTGTCTGTATATAAGGTCATCAAATTCCTCTTCCAAGCGGGTCTTTTTATCTTGGGGAAAAGGAGAAACAGGTGAAAGAAACGGACCGTAGAATCACATTTTCATCACATCATTGTCTCTATCGTTGGGTCGTAAATCAAATCCATTGGAATTACAATGTTCTCACTCCTTAGACTCATTACTTTAGTACTTTGTTTACACTTCGTTAAAGCCTGAACGCATCTAAATATCAAGCCAATCGATATGACAACACCCAAGATACATAGAAGAAACTTCCCTACATCCATTATAACTCCTTGAGCCCATTCTCCTAAACCAGAGAACCAATTTCGCGGGTTCAACCATGACACCCAACTGGTCAGCTCATTACCCACAGCAGCAAGGGTGAGATTGTGTCTCCTGCGGAATTCCCACTTTAATTGGAGAATGTCGTCCATCTTTTGGTCTATGACCTCGACCGGGTCCTTGGTGCTATTCGTAATATAAGTGCAGCATTTTACGCCGTACTGCGTTGCCAGTGTGACACAATATCCGCCTGTCACTGCTGTGAGATAATTGAGAATCATCCTATGCTGGACCAGTTCTGTTTTATAAGCTTGGAGCTCCCTTCCAGTATACCTGAATGTGTCATCATACATTTCAGTGATATTGTCTAATAAATTTGCAAGCGCTGATATATATTTATAATTTATCACTCCTCTGGCGGTGCGAGTGATATCTAACGCGATTAGGAATTGAATCCCGGTGGATTCACTGATCAGGTCAGAGGCCGGATGCTCTGTTCTCTCTATCAGGTGCCGTTTAACGATGTGCTCGTAATGAGTGTGGGTATAAGGAGCTTGGGCACTGCGGTGAATATCTTTCATTTTAATATGTGATACAGTCATTACCTCAGGCAGTACTTTTCCAATATAACACAATCCTTCAGAGTTTGGGGCAAGCCACTTATACGCCTTCCTCCCGCATATGAAATATGCATCATCGGGGAGAACATATGGGACGGAGTAGGACATAACCATATTACACATCTTCCATGTGAAATCTCCTAACCATAATTCTCCCATCTGTCTAATACACGTATCAGTTTGTATGATATGTGCACAGTATCCGGGTGATACCTCTCCAACTCTCATGGTCCTACTTCCTAGGGTATACCTATATCGGAAATATTTTCCACTACCGACTATGTGGCGTATAAGTTCTGTATTTGTTGGCATTCTATCGGCTCTGTATGAAAAGGTCATGGTTTGGTTATTCCATGACACTTCCCAATTTCCCGGCTTTCGGGGATTGGAAATGTTAAAACATATGAGGGATCTATCCACATGATATTGGTGGAGCTTCAAACTAGGAGGACTGGAGATATTAAACCTCCTGTCCACCGGCCTCCCACCACTTAGCTCAAGTACCTCCCCTATAGTTAAAGGGAAGGACACTAATCCTGATTTGCTATGGCCTTGAGGTACTTGAGAGCATACCCAACAATCTGTCTGATTTAACACATTACCCACTAAGGAGTGATAGTCACTCAATGGATGCCGGTCCATGTGGATATTAAAACTAGATTGGCATTTCTTGATACACCCATCCTCAACTACACTGTCACAGAGCCTACAGATACAGTTCTCTTCAGCTAACAATCCTTCACAATTTCTTCTATGGTCAATGCTATCGGATCGTTTTCTGATACTCGCCTTTGCTTGTTGATTATGTTGTTCTTGGAAAACTACGCCTCCATCTCTGTCATCAGAACCCATTCCAGAACCTCTCTCGACCTCCATGGTACTCTCGCCGGAACAGACTGCTCTGGTCAACATCATGGTCAACAGGAAAATCCGGATCACAGTCTCTTGGGGCAAGTCCATCTTATAGGAGGAAACGGAGAAGAATGAGAAGGGGGAAAGAAATACTTGGGGGAGATGGGATGGGAAGTGGAGAAAAACAATAAAAGGGAACAGGGGATCGACCACTGCCTCCGATCTTATTATTTTCAATGCTCAGGTGCCGTCTCAGTTCTCCTGAAACAGACACTCCAGTGATACAACTTCCTCTACCGTCTGTTCTTTATCACGAGACCTCTCTGGATCAGCAACCTTCTTACAATGGGACGAATGAACCCAAGTCTCTCTCTCGGCAACCTTCAATGCTGTAGTGCTAGTCAATAAGACTTGGTATGGTCCTTCCCATCTGTCAATAAGGCAACCTGAGCGTAGAAAATTCCGTATCATTACATAATCCCCAGGTTCAATGTCATGACAATTACTATCTGGTAAATCAGGAATCACTAATTTCAGATTGTCATTTTGATTCCTTAGCTGTTTACTCATGTTAACCAGGTATTTTACAGTCACTTCATTGTTACACTTCAAATCATCCTGAGGGTTAATCATAACATGCGGTTGTCGACCAAACAGAATTTCAAAGGGGGACAGATTAAGAGGGGACCTGGGAGTGGTTCTGATGCTGTATAGTACAATGGGTAAAGCTTCTGGCCATGTCAATCCTGTTTCTGCCATAACTTTGCTCAATTTATTTTTAATAGTGCTGTTCACTCTTTCCACCTTCGCACTCGCCTGGGGGCGGTATGGAGTGTGCAGCTTACTATCAATTCCCATCAACTTACACATTCCTTGAAAGACATCACCTGTAAAATGGGTACCCCTATCACTTTCAATTATTCTAGGGATACCGTATGTACATACAAATTCCTGCACAATTTTCTTAGCAGTAAACATAGCGGTATTTGTGGCCGCAGGAAATGCTTCGACCCAATTTGAGAATACATCTATACAAACAAGTACATATTTCAAATTTCGACAAGGGGGTAATTGTATAAAGTCAATCTGTATTACCTGAAAAGGGCCGCCTGTAGGTGGGATATGAGATGGTTCTGTTGGTATTGCCTTTCCGATATTCTTCCTCAAACAGGTAAGGCATGACATTGCTCTCTTACCTGCATGGGATGAAAATCCTGGGGCGCACCAATATGCTCTTACCAACTTGCACATTCCCTCCTTGCCCAGATGAGTCAGCCCGTGCGCTGCTTCAGCTAAACATGGAAGATATGCTCTGGGGGCCACTGGTTTACCTTGTCCATCCGTCCAGAGTCCTGAGGACTCCTGGCCATATCCTTTTGCCTTCCAGACTGCCTTTTCCTGTGTGGAACACAAATTTTGCATTTCACACAACTTCTGTGTGTTGATGGTATTAAATACCATCAGTTGTGTGGTGTCTGTCTGTCTGGGGGTACCGGCTGCTAACTTAGCAGCTTCGTCTGCTCGGCTGTTACCAAGTGATACTGGGTCTTGGCTATATGTATGTGCTTTACACTTGATAACAGCCACTCTGTCAGGTTCCTGTATCGCTGTTAGAAGCCTTTTGATGTGAGCTACATGCGCTACCGGTGTACCAGCTGCCGTCATGAAATTTCTGAGGCGCCATAGGGCTCCGAAATCATGGACTACCCCGAAGGCGTATCTAGAATCGGTGTAGATGTTGGCTGACTTGCCCTTAGCCAATTCCCATGCTCTGGTTAGGGCAACCAGTTCAGCAACCTGGGCTGAGTGAGGTGGGCCTAGCGGTTCTGCTTCTATGGTGCCTTGGTCATCTACGACTGCGTATCCAGTACACAAGTCTCCCGAGTCCGACTGTCTGTGACAACTACCGTCAGTGTAGAAAGTAAGATCTACATCTTCCAGTGGGTTGTCACTGATGTCAGGCCTTGCCGTGAAATTTTGGGTCAAATATTCCATACAATCATGCATGTCATCCTTTGTATTAAATCCTCCTTCCCCATCACTCTCCTCCTCCACCCTTTGTGCCTGTCCAGGCACACCTGGGAGATATGTTGCAGGATTTAATGCACTGCATCTCCTTATGGTGATGTTTACGGGGGCCATTAGTGCCAATTCCCATCTTGTAAACCGCGCTTATGAGACGTGCCTGGTTTGGGCAGAATTCAACAAGGCTGACACTGCATGTGGCGTATGAATTGTGAGGTTGTGTCCTAGCACTACATCTTCGCTTTTTGTAACTAGCAATGCTATTGCAGCGACACTTCGCAAGCATGTGGCGAGGGATCGTGCTACCGTATCTAGCTGAGCGCTGTAGTATGCTACTGGCCTACTGGCATCACCGTGCTTTTGGGTTAGGACGCCTGCCGCGTGTCAAAGTCAGAAAAATATCACGATGCACACTGCCATATTTGCACCTCATACAGGTCTGCGCTGCGCATGCGTGCGCTCTCCCGTGCGTGCGCATACTCGCTGTTGCGGGAACCCGCGGGCGCGCGGTATGTGCATTTACGGTAGAGTTCATGTGTTCGTAGCGTGCGACTCAATCGTTACATATTTTCACTATATAATGTATTTTGTAGATCATGGTCCCTTTGATAGATTCTGAAAGTTTGGTTAATGTAGAATGTTCATGGACAGAGAAATCCCCCTTTGTTTGATACGAAGGGTCAGACAGGAGTAATACAGTGGTGTTTAGTATCCATCGGAAGAGTATTTAATTAGCAATATTCCGGTGTTGGTTTGAAGCGGATTAATCGCTCGTGCGAATAGTTATGGACATAAGAAGTTTATGTCCATTTACTATTATTTGCACTTACTTATCCATGCGGCGGGAAACCTAGTTTCCCACCCACCTGAGCAGTTGGAAATCGTCACAGCCCACCTGTATGAATCAACCTATGACCTTTTGTTATAATGCGAGGAGGAATTCCTGTGTCCAATGAACAATGAGATTGTAGGGACCATTGAATTGTATTGTGTGTGGGGCATAAATAGACAAGCCGATCACATCCAGCTCTCACTCTTCAACGGTTATCATTGCTGAAAATCGGGAGCTGGATGTCCAGAGGCGCATGCGATCATTTCCTTTGTGCGTAAGTTTTCTCCGCAATCATATTGTCTTTCTTGTTGTTGTGGGCCATATCTCTCTCTCTCTTCTCCTCTTTCTCTCGTATTCTCTTAAACGTAATAGTATTGTATTGTATTTCCTGTGTAGTTATCTGGTTAGGTAGTCTATGTTATATTGTAGTGTATGACTTGTATTGTAATAATTCTTTTGCAAGTATAACATTCATAATATATATATATTAGGCGTTGGACCCTAAGCACGGTATCTGTGTATTTCTTATAGTGTTAAGTATTCTCAGAGCGTCGGTGACGCTCAAACAGCTTTTAAGTTAATAAGGTTACACTGTGTTGCATCTACACCCTATCTCTACACTAAGGTTTTACAGCATATTACATTGTTTATGGTTTAGATATAAAGGTTTAACATTGTGAGCGTCTGCGCCGCTGGTGATCTCCTCGTGGTCCCGAGCGGCCGCTACGCTATAGCGAATCATTACGTTAGTCGGCAGCCAATAGCGTGCCTGCCTGTGATCTCTTGGCCGTGAGCGAACGTGACGTTTGAGCGTCTCGACCACGGCTAAGCGATTGTTACGCAACGAGCGTACCCTTACGGTACTCCATACGTAAATAGCGTACAGTGTTCTTAGACCTCATAAAGGGTTTTATATAAGATAAATATTTAGCTTTATCAATTGGCGGCTCGTCCTGTCCTTCACATATCTCTGCTAGGTAATTTCAGCAGACATTATCCATCAGCAAAGGGCGGGAGATCATATTCTTCGCAGTGCTGACGGGATAAGCGTCTGCTTCGCTTAGTAAAGGGTGCTGAAGGAATCCGGAACCGGAGGTAAGAACAACATAGTGTCTTTTAAAACTGTTTATTTCTGTCTTGCGTACACACGCACATATCTGCATTTCTTTTTCATTTGTGTATTTTCATATATCACTCTCCTGTTTGCCATTTTATAATTGATAAAACGTGCTAAGAGAGATTTGTCGCTATTTCATAGTTAAAGTGTAAAAGTAATGCGTTAAGGGATAAAGTTTAAAGCACACACAGCTCTACCTAAAGGTAAAAGGAGAGATTGGTGTGTTGCGCGGTAGACGATCGAGGATCATCTACATTGATAAACGTGTTAGTTGTGTTACGGTGGACATTGGTTTTGTGTACACGTGTCTCTAACAAAGGACTGAGACTCGCGTACGCAAAGGCCGACGCACGCAGCGTAAATTACGCAACGGAGCGTCTGGGTACGCCCACGTAACTCAAGTCACACGATAGTGTTGATTTTTAAGTAACGCAACAGGCGATAAGTAACGCAACAGGCGATAAGTAACGCGACAGGCGATAAGTAGCGCATCAGGCGATAAGTAGCGCAAATCTATTTTAAATCCGAAATTTAAATTAACAGATCCTTCTCCAAATTTACAACACATCTGGTCTAAAGAAAAATTTCTGCGCAGAAATAGAAATAGAAACAAAAGTGTGTATGTGGTGAGTGAGTGTTTGTTTTTACAATTTTGGGGATTGAACCACAGAAATCACCGAGTTCTCGTGAAGGTACATACGTGTAAGTGACATACATGGTGGCTAGGGAGGCATCTCTGGTTAAACATAGAATTTGAGCATTAGAGTGTAGCAGACCAGGAGGTCATACTGTAACAGACCAGGAGGTCAGACCAGGAGGTCGCATAACAGACCAGGAGGTCCAGGTACGGCAGACAAGGAAGTCCGCTATAGAGACAAGGCACAACACCAAGAAGGGTTGGTGCGACACCCATATAGGACAATAAAGCTCAGGCTGAAGGAATTCGCAGCTGCTGAATGTCGATTCCACTGGTCGCTCCGTACATAAGATTAGTTGCTTATGTACTGAACGATTGTACCGCACGTAATTGTGTGCATTAGTTAGTAACCTGACCAGTACCATTTGTGTACAAACCCGGTCATAAACGCTATTTGTACATTCTAACGTGATTTGTGTAATTTTTTATTTTAACCAAAAAGGGAAATTCTCTGGTCACTCAGGAATTATCCGACAACCCCACCTTTACTGGAAAGGGTTAATGCTCTTCGGATCACACCCACATGTTCCAGTAAACTCAGGTTAATAGGGGCCCTGGGTCGAGTACGCCAGCACTATATCAGTGTGTGGGCACATTGGTCGGCGTGGGCGAGTGAGTGAGGTGCTCGGTAAACTTCACTGTCAACCTATCTTTGAATATTTTGGTTTTTTTGTAAGGGTTCGCTGAAGACCCTGATATAAAGGTCAGAGGTAGAGCAAGCAACACCTGCAAATTATGGGGGCCAGTTGTTCAGGAAGGGGGCGATCAACCTCGGTTCGGGTTGATTCTGTAAACCGACCAGTCGGGTCGGCAAGGTATGTAATGTGTGAAAAATACGGAAGACACACACAAATTTTATGTGATGAATGGGAGAAAATGACTGTACATGACGGGGAGAAATTCCCAAGAGTAGGTAGCTTCAGCCCAGAAGTGTTAATGAATTTAAGGAGAAGGATATGTCTCATTAAATCAGCAAAGAGACGAATCCAACATTATGATTATTTGCAGCTATGGCAACAGGAGGGTGAAATACAGAGAGGATTGGCTCAGGCGGCGGGATCTGGCCCTATCAGAAAACTGATAGCCACGGCCCCGCCGCCACCATACATATCAGGAGAGAAATTGGTTGCGGAGAATGACGCATCAGGGGGTAACAAACAGGCACTTAGCAACTGTATAAATGTTAAGGATAATGTTAATAAGTTAACCCATGCAAGTATTAACCCGTGCAAGTTGTACCCTGTTTTGAACTTTCCCCAGGAGTGTGATCAGGAAGACGAATCGGCAACAATATCGGCGCTCTCTCTAGCAGCCACCATATCAGAAACGACAATAGGCACGGCCCAACCCATAAGATTAGTAACAAAGCCCCCTAGCGGAGGGACAGGTGAGGTCGTATCAACGGGTAAGTACGGCACCATACACTATGCTGAGACTATTTCACCACAGACTGTAGAACCTACACAGAATGATGTTGTTAGAATTAATCCTGTTAAGGTAATAGTAGTGCCAAATGGGAAAACGGACACTTCAGGAGTCACTCCTGTTAGGAACATTGCCATGTACAGCCCGTTTTCCCGAATGGAATTAAGGACCATAGTGTCTGAATTCCCTGACCCCAGAAAAGATTTAGTTGCTAGCCAAAAATACATCAGAGACCTAGGAAACACTTTAGAGCCCAATAACAAAGATTGGCAGGTATTGCTGAGGGCATGTTTACCCTCCAATGTCGACGCAGCTCAATTTTTAGCTGACTGTGGACTGGATCAGGATGTACCTCTTACAGATGTGTACAACAAAGATAACGTAAAAAGAATAAATTTACAGTTAAAGGAGTATTTCCCAGCTGTAGCCAAATGGAATAGAATTTTTTCCATTAAACAAAAAGAGTCAGAAACAGCTGCTGATTATTTTCACCGGGCATTATTAGAAATGGCAAAGTACACTGGCATAGAGGACATTAGGACCAATGCAAATCATCAAGAAGTAGCAGTATCTGTGCTAATGGATGGTTTAAAAGAGGCATTAAAGACCAGGGTACAGACCACACAACCATGTTGGCGAGGTCTGTCGGTGGCTACTTTGAGAGAGGCTGCTATTGATCACGACCGGAATATCACCAGACACAGGGAGTCGCAAGGTGATAAGTTAATGTCAGTAAGTATACAGGCCCTGACCACAAAACAGCCTGTGTTTATATCACCAAACCCTGTGGGTAAGTCAAAGGTGGTAACATGTTATTTTTGTCATAAACAGGGACACATAGCACGAGACTGTAGAGCGAAAAATTCGCAAAGATCATACCAACCCCCTAGACAACGACACGACACACGACATTGGGAGCAAGGTCCGCAGAGACGGAGTTATGAGCCACATACAGGGGAAACAAAAAGATACCCCCCGAACAGAGACTGGCAAGCCACTGGTAGTTCCCATTTCACCCCTTCACAAGTAGTTGCTGCCAGCGGGATTCAGGGAGGTCACCATACCCAATAGGGGTGTGGCCATACCTGTAATCTGCAGCCAGTAAAATTGATTACAAGTCTTGGGAGTGAACCAGAAATTGCAATCAATGTAGCTGGTAAATCATTAAACTTTCTTGTAGACACAGGGGCGGCCAAATCAGTGATAAATTCGACAGTGGGCATGAGAACCACTGGTAAGACAATTCCAGCCATAGGAGTAACAGGAGTAGTCCAGCACTACCCTGTTAGCAAACCAGCCGAGATTACAGTAGGGCTGTTACATACCAAGCATTCCTTTTTGCTGGCTGCATCGGCACCGACTAATCTCCTGGGAAGAGACTTATTGTGCAAAATGGGGTGCATCATTTATTGTACTCCTGAAGGTGTATTCTTGGACATACCTGAGAATCACGCTTAGGAAGTGCGAGACATGTTAGACTACCCGTCAAAATTAATGTCACATACCATTATGACAAATAGGACTCCATCCCAAGTAGAGGAAATGACATCCCAGATACCAGAGTCACTTTGGACTAAAGATGGACAGGACACTGGATTAATGGCAAACGTAGCTCCGGTAGTTGTACAAGTAAAAGATGGTAGGATAGCTCCAAAAATCCCACAGTACCCTCTGAAGCCAGAGGTGGAGTTAGGAGTGTATCCCGTAATAGAGCGCTTGCTACAACAGGGCATTCTGGTAAGAACGTCCAGCACTGCCAATAGTCCCATCTTCCCTGTGAAAAAGAGTGGGGGGAGGGGTTACCGGCTAGTGCAGGATCTAAGGGGGATTAACAAAATAGTTGAGAGTCAGTTCCCCGTAGTGCCAAATCCAGCTGTCATCCTTATGCAAATCCCTCCCACTGCGAAATTTTTCACTGTTATTGACCTCTGCTCCGCTTTCTTTTCGGTACCTCTGCACCCTGACAGCCAATATTTGTTTGCATTCACATACAGAGGAGTCCAATACACATGGACTCGATTACCACAAGGTTTCATAGACAGTCCAAGTATCTTTTCCCAGGCTTTGCATGATTGTTTACAGTCTTTCCAACCAGAGAGTGGATCAGTATTAATACAGTACGTGGATGATCTACTACTGTGTTCTGATTCATTGGAAGCATCCCTGAAGGATACGAAACAGCTCCTGTTTCATCTTTCAGACACAGGACACAAGGTTTCCAAAGACAAGTTGCAATTATGCCAAACTAAGGTAAAATATTTGGGACACTGTCTAACACAAGGACTGAGACACCTGACCGCTGATAGAATTCAAGCAATTAGAGACATGACTCTGCCACAAACCCAGCAACAGATCAGAACATTTTTAGGAATGTGTGGGTATTGCCGTAACTGGATCCCAGGGTTTTCCATTCTAGCGTTACCTTTGCAGGAGATGGTTTCCTCAAACAAACCTGATCGGATTTCGCATACAGACGAGTCCGAGATGGCATTTGAGAGACTTAAACAGTGCCTAACGCAGGCACCAGCATTAGGTATGCCAGACTATGGGAAACCCTTTGAGCTGTACGGAACAGAAAGTGCTGGTTGCGCGGCAGGCGTCTTAACCCAAAAGCACGGTGATGCCAGCAGGCCAGTAGCATACTACAGCGCTCAGCTAGACACGGTAGCGCGATCCCTCCCCACATGCTTGCGAAGCGTTGCTGCGATAGCATTGCTAGTAACGAAAAGCGAAGATGTAGTGCTAGGTCACAACCTCACAATTCATACACCACATGCAGTGTCAGCCTTGCTAAATTCTGCCCAAACCAGGCACGTCTCATCAGCGCGGTTTACAAGATGGGAATTGGCACTAATGGCCCCCGTAAACATCACCATAAGGAGATGCAGTGCATTAAATCCTGCAACATATCTCCCAGGTGTGCCTGGACAGGCACAAAGGGTGGAGGATGAGAGTGGTGGGGAAGGAGAATTTAACACAAAGGAAGACACACATGATTGTATGGAATATTTGACCCAAAATTTTACCGCAAGGCCTGACATCAGTGACAACCCACTGGAAGATGTAGATCTAACTTTCTAAACGGACGGTAGTTGTCATAGACAGTCAGACTCGGGATACTTGTGTACTGGATACGCAGTCGTAGATGACCAAGGCACCATAGAAGCGGAACCGCTAGGCCCACCTCACTCAGCCCAGGTTGCTGAACTGGTCGCCCTAACCAGAGCATGTGAATTGGCTAAGGGCAAATCAGCCAATATCTACACCGACTCTAGATACGCATTCGGGGTAGTCCATGATTTCGGAGCCCTATGGCGCCTCAGAAATTTCATGACGGCAGCTGGTACACCGATAGCGCATGCAGCTCACATCAAAAGGCTTCTAACAGCGATACAGGAACCCGACAGAGTGGCTGTTATCAAGTGTAAAGCACACACATATAGCCAGGACCCAGTATCACTTGGTAACAGCCGAGCAGATGAAGCAGCTAAGTTAGCAGCCGGTACCCCCAGACAGACAGACACCACGCAACTGATGGTATTTAATACCATCAACACACAGAAGTTGTGTGAAATGCAAAATTTGTGTTCCACACAGGAAAAGGCAGTCTGGAAGGCAAAGGGATATGGCCAGGAGTCCTCAGGACTCTGGACGGATGGACAAGGTAAACCGGTGGCCCCCAGAGCATATCTTCCATGTTTAGCTGAGGCAGCACACGAGCTGACTCATCTGGGCAAGGAAGGAATGTGCAAGTTGGTAAGAGCATATTGGTGCGCCCCAGGATTTTCATCTCATGCAAGTAAGAGAGCAATGTCATGCCTTACCTGTTTGAGAAAGAACATCGGAAAGGCAATACCAACAGAACCATCTCATATCCCACCTGCAGGCGGCCCTTTCCAAGTAATACAGATTGACTTCATTCAATTACCCCCTTGTCGAAATTTGAAATATGTACTTGTTTGTATAGATGTTTTCTCAAATTGGGTCGAAGCATTTCCTGCGGCCACAAATACCGCTATGTTTACTGCTAAGAAAATTGTGCAGGAATTTGTATGTAGATATGGTATCCCTAGAATAATTGAAAGTGATAGGGGTACCCATTTTACAGGTGATGTCTTTCAAGGAATGTGTAAATTGATGGGAATTGATAGCAAGCTGCACACTCCATACCGTCCACAGGCGAGTGCAAAGGTGGAAAGAGTGAACAGCACTATTAAAAATAAACTGAGCAAAGTTATGGCAGAGACAGGATTGACATGGCCAGAAGCTCTACCCATTGTACTATACAGCATCAGAACCACTCCCAGGTCCCCTCTTAATCTGTCTCCCTTTGAAATCTTGTTTGGTCGACAACCGCATGTTATGATTAACCCTCAGGATGATTTGAAGTGTAACAATGAAGTGACTGTAAAGTACTTGATTAACATGAGTAAACAGCTAAGGAATCAAAATGATAATTTGAAGTTAGTGATTCCTGATTTACCAGATAGTAATTGTCATGACATTGAACCTGGGGATTATGTAATGATACGGAATTTTCTACGCTCAGGTTGCCTTATTGACAGATGGGAAGGACCATACCAAGTCTTATTGACTAGCACTACAGCATTGAAAGTTGCCGAGAGAGAGACTTGGGTTCATTCGTCCCATTGTAAGAAGGTTGCTGATCCAGAGAGGTCCCGTGATAAGGAACAGACGGTAGAGGACGTTGTATCACTGGAGTGTCTGTTTCAGGAGGACTGAGGCGGCACCTGAGCATTGAAAATCACAAGATCAAAAGCAGTTGTCGATTCCCTGTTCCCATTTATTGTTTTTCTCCACTTCCCATCCCCTCTCCCTCAAATTATTTTTCCCCCTCCTCATTCTTCTTCGTTTCCTCCTATAAGATGGACTTGCCCCAAGAGACTGTGATCCGGATTTTCCTGTTGACCATGATGTTGACCAGAGCAGTCTGTTCCGGCGAGAGTACCATGGAGGTCGAGAGAGGTTCTGGAATGGGTTCTGATGACAGAGATGGAGGCGTAGTTTTCCAAGAACAACTTAACCAACAAGCAAAGGCGAGTATCAGAAAACGATCCGATAGCATTGACCATAGAAGGAATTGTGAAGGATTGTTAGCTGAAGAAAACTGTATCTGTAGTCTTTGTGACAATGTAGTTGAGGATGGGTGCATCAAGAAATGCCAATCCAGTTTTAATATCCACATGGACCGGCATCCCTTGAGTGACTATCACTCCTTAGTGGGTAGTGTGCTAAATCAAACAGATTGTTGGGTATGCTCTCAAGTACCTCAAGGTCATAGCAAATCAGGACTAGTACCATTTCCTTTAACGATAGGGGAGGTACTTGAGCTAAGTGGTGGGAGACCGGTGGACAGGAGGTTTAATATCTCCAGTCCTCCTAGTTTGAAGCTCCACCAATATCATGTGGATAGATCCCTCATATGTTTTAACATTTCCAATCCCCGAAAGCCGGGAAATTGGGAAGTGTCATGGAGTAACCAAACCATGACCTTTTCATATAGAGCAGATAGAATGCCGACAGATACAGAACTTATACGCCACATAGCCAGTAGAGGAAAATCTTTCCGATATAGGTATACCCTAGGAAATAGGATTACGAGAGTTGGAGAGGTATCACCAGGATACTGTGCACATATCGTACAAGCTGATACGTGTACTAGACAGATGGGAGAATTAGGGTTAGGAGATTTCACATGAAAGATGTGTAATATGGTTATGTCCTACTCCGTCCCATATGTTCTCCCCGATGATGCATATTTCATATGCGGGAGGAAGGCGTATAAGTGGCTTGCCCCAAACTCTGAAGGATTGTGTTATATTGGAAAAGTACTGCCTGAAGTAATGACTGTATCACATGCCAAAATGAAAGATATACACCGTGTTGCCCAAGCTCCTTATACTCATACCCATTACGAGCACGTAGTTAAACGGCACCTGATAGAAAGAACAGAGCATCCGGCCTCTGACATGATCCATGAATCCACCGGGATTCAGTTTCTAATCGCGTTAGACATCACTCGCACCGCCAGAGGAGTGTTGAATTACAAATACATATCTGCGCTCGCAAATTTGTTAGACAATATCACAGAAATGTATGATGACACGTTTAGGTATACTGGAAGAGAACTTCAAGCTTATAAAACAGAACTAGTTCAGCATAGAATGATTCTCAATTATCTCACAGCAGTAACAGGTGGATATTGTGTCACACTGGCAACGCAGTACGGCGTGAAATGTTGCACATATATTACAAATAGTACCGAGGACCCGGTCGAGGTCATAGACCAAAAGATGGACGATATTCTCCAACTGAAGTGGGAATTTCGCAGGAGACACAATCTCACCCTTGCTGCTGTGAGTAATGAGCTGACTGGTTGGGTGTCATGGTTGAACCCGCGAAATTGGTTCTCCGGTTTAGGAGAATGGGCTCAAGGAGTCATAATGGATGTAGGGAAGTTTCTCCTATGTATCTTAGGTGTTATCATAACGATTGGCTTGATATTTAGATGCGGTCAGGCTTTAATGAAGTGCAAACGAAGTACCAGGGTGATGAGTTTAAGGAGTGAGGAAATTGTAATTCCAATGGATTTGATTTATGACCCAAATGTAGAAACAATGATGTGATGAAAATGCGATTTCTACGGTCCGTTTCTTTCACCTGTTTTTCCGTTTTCCTCCAAGGTAAAAAGACCCACTTGGACGAGGAATTTGATGAGCCGATATACAGACAACGGATGGATTAAAGAAGAAGTTTTGACAACCTTATACACAGATTTTTGATGAACTATGCCATAGATCCCCAGTTTCCCTAGAAATTTTAAAATTACGCTAGCCCAACACTTTTGTAAATCTATGGACATTGACAAAGCTTTTGCTCGCACCTTATGGGCAAAAGCACAAAGAAGACTGCAACCAACAGACACCGAACAAGACTTCAACCGACAAATGTTCATTTACCTGACATAGAATACCACTGCATTTACCGTAATTATGTCTTTTCTTCATCTCTACAACCTTCAGGTAATTACACACATAGTATAGGGAAAACAGGCACAGATATCAGCAATCACATATTCCCCCATTCATGTATCATCAACTAAAATGTGCTCCCCATTTTGTTGCAACCAAAATCCGAAAAGAGCTCGGTAAAGTTTGACAGCCCATCCACAGACCCGTACCGCGGGATAAGAAGGAATTCAAATGTATACTTCGCAATGCCTCGAAGCTTGATTTAAAACACGTACGGCACGATGATACATGACCCCCAAGCACGGATTCATACACACATGCTTCTGCTATCACACTAGGTCATACCCTTTTCCTACCTTCTCCTCTCCTCCCCTACCCAACCATGTAAATGTATTAACCCCTGACATATATTTTTCTCGTTTTGAAATGTTTTAGGAAGTGGCAGTTATTGTTGACTGCCAAAGGATGGACTGTCAAAGTCAGAAAAATATCACGATGCACACTGCCATATTTGCACCTCATACAGGTCTGCGCTGCGCATGCGTGCGCTCTCCCGTGCGTGCGCATACTCGCTGTTGCGGGAACCCGCGGGCGCGCGGTATGTGCATTTACGGTAGAGTTCATGTGTTTGTAGCGTGCGACTCAATCGTTACATATTTTCACTATATAATGTATTTTGTAGATCATGGTCCCTTTGATAGATTCTGAAAGTTTGGTTAATGTAGAATGTTCATGGACAGAGAAATCCCCCTTTGTTTGATACGAAGGGTCAGACAGGAGTAATACAGTGGTGTTTAGTATCCATCGGAAGAGTATTTAATTAGCAATATTCCGGTGTTGGTTTGAAGCGGATTAATCGCTCGTGCGAATAGTTATGGACATAAGAAGTTTATGTCCATTTACTATTATTTGCACTTACTTATCCATGCGGCGGGAAACCTAGTTTCCCACCCACCTGAGCAGTTGGAAATCGTCACAGCCCACCTGTATGAATCAACCTATGACCTTTTGTTATAATGCGAGGAGGAATTCCTGTGTCCAATGAACAATGAGATTGTAGGGACCATTGAATTGTATTGTGTGTGGGGCATAAATAGACAAGCCGATCACATCCAGCTCTCACTCTTCAACGGTTATCATTGCTGAAAATCGGGAGCTGGATGTCCAGAGGCGCATGCGATCGTTTCCTTTGTGCGTAAGTTTTCTCCGCAATCATATTGTCTTTCTTGTTGTTGTGGGCCATATCTCTCTCTCTCTCTCTTCTCCTCTTTCTCTCGTATTCTCTTAAACGTAATAGTATTGTATTGTATTTCCTGTGTAGTTATCTGGTTAGGTAGTCTATGTTATATTGTAGTGTATGACTTGTATTGTAATAATTCTTTTGCAAGTATAACATTCATAATATATATATATTAGGCGTTGGACCCTAAGCACGGTATCTGTGTATTTCTTATAGTGTTAAGTATTCTCAGAGCGTCGGTGACGCTCAAACAGCTTTTAAGTTAATAAGGTTACACTGTGTTGCATCTACACCCTATCTCTACACTAAGGTTTTACAGCATATTACATTGTTTATGGTTTAGATATAAAGGTTTAACATTGTGAGCGTCTGCGCCGCTGGTGATCTCCTCGTGGTCCCGAGTGGCAGCTACGCTATAGCGAATCATTACGTTAGTCGGCAGCCAATAGCGTGCCTGCCTGTGATCTCTTGGCCGTGAGCGAACGTGACGCTTGAGCGTCTCAACCACGGCTAAGCGATTGTTACGCAACGAGCGTACCCTTACGGTACTCCATACGTAAATAGCGTACAGTGTTCTTAGACCTCATAAAGGGTTTTATATAAGATAAATATTTAGCTTTATCACGCGCAACCAGCACTTTCTGTTCCGTACAGCTCAAAGGGTTTCCCATAGTCTGGCATACCTAATGCTGGCGCCTGCGTTAGGCACTGTTTAAGTCTCTCAAATGCCATCTCGGATTCGTCTGTATGCGAAATCCGATCAGGTTTGTTTGATGAGACCATTTCCTGCAAAGGTAATGCTAGAATGGAAAATCCTGGGATCCAGTTACGGCAATACCCACACATTCCTAAAAACGTTCTGATCTGTTGCTGAGTTTGTGGCAGAGTCATGTCTCTAATTGCTTGAATTCTATCAGCGGTCAGGTGTCTCAGTCCTTGTGTTAGACAGTGTCCCAGATATTTTACTTTAGGCTGGCATAATTGTAGTTTGTCTTTGGAAACCTTGTGTCCTGTGTCTGAAAGATGAAACAGGAGCTGTTTCGTATCCTTCAGGGACGCTTCCAGTGAATCTGAACACAGTAGTAAATCGTCCACATACTGTATCAATATTGATCCACTCTCTGGTTGGAAAGACTGTAAACAATCATGCAAAGCCTGTGAAAATATACTTGGACTGTCTATGAAACCTTGCGGTAATCGAGTCCATGTGTATTGGACTCCTCTGTATGTAAATGCAAACAAATATTGGCTGTCAGGATGCAGGGGTACCGAAAAGAAGGCGGAGCAGAGGTCAATAACAGTGAAAAATTTCGCAGTGGGAGGGATCTGCATAAGGATGACAGCTGGATTTGGCACTACGGGGAATTGACTCTCAACTATTTTGTTAATCCCCCTTAGATCGTGCACTAGCCTGTAACCCCTCCCCCCACTCTTTCACAGGGAAGATGGGACTATTGGCAGTGCTGGATGTTCTTACCAGAATGCCCTGTTGTAGCAAGCGCTCTATTACTGGGTAAACTCCTAACTCCACCTCTGGTTTCAGAGGGTATTGTGGGATTTTTGGAGCTATCCTACTATCTTTTACTTGCACAACTACTGGAGCTACGTTTGCCATTAATCCAGTGTCTTGTCCATCTTTAGTCCACAGTGACTCTGGTATTTGGGATGTCATTTCTTCTACCTGGGATGGATTCCTATTCAATATAACTGTGTGGGACATTAATTTTGATGGGGAGTCTAGCATGTCTCGCACTTCCTGAGCGTGATTCTCAGGTATGTCTAAAAATACACCTTCAGGAGTGCAATAAATGACGCACCCCATTTTACACAATAAATCTCTTCCCAGGAGATTAGTCGGTGCCGATGCAGCCAGCAAAAAGGAATGCTTGGTATGTAAAGGCCCTATTGTAATCTCGGCTGGTTTGCTAACAGGGTAGTGCTGGACTACTCCCGTTACTCCCATGGCTGGAATTGTCTTACCAGTGGTTCTCATGCCCACTGTCGAATTTATCACTGATTTGGCCGCCCCCGTATCTACAAGAAAGTTTAATGATTTACCAGCTACATTAATTGCAATTTCGGGTTCACTTCCAAGACTTGCAATCAATTTTACTGGCTGCAGATTACAGGTGTGGCCACACCCCTATTGGGTATGGTGACCTCCCTGAATCCCGCTGGCAGCAACTACTTGAGAAGGGGTTAAATGGGAACTGCCAGAAGCTTGCCAGTCTCCTTTTGGGGGATATCTTTTTGTTTCCCCTGTATGTGGCTCATAACTCCGTCTCTGCGGACCCTGATCCCAATTTCGTGTGTCATGTCGTTGTCTAGGGGGTTGGTATGATTTTTGTGAATTTTTCGCTCTACGGTCTCATGCCATGTGTCCCTGTCTATGACAAAAATAACAAGTTACCACATTTGACTTACCCACAGGGGTCGGAGGTTTATACGAAGGTTGCCTTGTGGTCAAAGCCTGTATACTTACGGCCATTAATTTATCACCTTGTGACTCCCTGTGTCTGGTGATATTTCGATCGTGATCAATAGCAGCCTCTCTCAAAGTAGCCACCGACAGACCTCGCCAACATGGTTGCGTGGTCTGTACCCTTGCTTTCAATACCTCTTTTAAACCATCCATTAACACAGATACTGCTACTTCTCTTTGATTTGCATTGGTCTTAATGTCTTCTATGCCTGTGTATTTTGCCATTTCTAGTAGTGCCCGATGAAAATAATCAGCAGCTGTTTCTTTCTCTTTTTGTTTAATGGAGAAAATTCTATTCCATTTGACTACAGCTGGAAAATACTCCTTCAACTGTAAATTTATTCTCTTTACATTGTCTTGGTTGTACACATCCGTAAGGGGTACATCCTCGTCTAATTTACAGTCAGCTAAAAATTGTGCTGAGTCGACATTGGAGGGTAAACATGCCCTCAGCAATATCTGCCAGTCTTTGTTATTGGGCTCTACCGTGTTCCCTAGGTCTCTAATGTATTTCTGGCTAGCAACTAGATCCTTCCTAGGATCAGGGAATTCAGACACTATTGTTCTTAATTCCATTCGGGAAAATGGACAGTGCATGGCAATGTTTCTGACAGGAGTGATTCCTGAAGTGTCCGTTTTCCCATTTGGCACTGCTATTACCCTAACGGGATTAAGTCTGCTTACATCATTCTGAATAGATTCTACAGCTTGTGGTGAAATGGTTTCAGCATAGTGTATGGTGCCGTACTTACCCGTTGATACGACCTCACCTGTCCCTCCGCTAGGGGCTTTTGATACTAATCTCGGGGGTTGGGACGTGCCTACTGCTGTTTCTGATATGGTGGCTGCTAGAGAGAGCGCCGATATTGTTGCCGATTCGTCCTCTTGATCACACTCCTGGGGAAAGTTTAAAACAGGGTACAACTTGCACGGGTTAATACTTGCATTACTCATCTTATTCATATTATCCTTAACATTTATACAGTTGCTAAGTGTTTGTTTATTGCACCCTAGTGCGTCATTCTCCGCCACTAATTTCTCTCCTGATATATATGGTGGCGGAGGTGCCGTGGCTACCAGTTTCCTGATAGGGTTAGATCCCGCCGCCTGAGCCAATCCTCTCTGTATTTCACCCTCCTGTTGCCATAACTGTAAATAATCATAATGTTTGATCCGTCTCTTTGTTGATTTAATGAGACATATCCTTCTCCTTAGATTTAGTAACACATCTGGGCTAAAGCTGCCTACTCTTGGGAACTTCTCCCCGTCATGTACAGTCATTCTTTCCCATTCATCACATAAAACCTCTGTGTGTGAACCGTATTTTTCACACATTACATACCTTGCCGACCCGATTGGCCGGTTTACTGAATCAACCCGAACCGAGGTTGATCGCCCCCTACCTGAACAACTGGCCCCCATAACTTGCAGGTGTTGCTTTCACTACCTCTGACCTTTATATCAGGGTCTTCAGCGAACCCTTACAAAAACCATGATGTTCAAGATAGGCTGACGGTGGCGGTTTACCGAGTACCCCACTCACTCGCCCACGCCGACCAATACGCCCACACACTGTTTTAGCGCTGGCATACTCGACCCAGGGCCCCTATGAACCTTTGTTTACTGGAACATGCGAGTGTGATCCGAAGAGCATTAACCCTTTCCAGTAACTGTTGGTTGTTGGATAATTCCTGAGTGACCAGCGAACTTCCCTTAAAAAATAAAAAATTACACAAATCACGTTAGAATGTACAAATAGCGTTTATGACCCCTTCCGTACGCAAATGGTACTGGGTCAGATTACTAACTAATGCACACAATTACGTGCGGTACAATCGTTCAGCACATAAGCAACTAATCTTATGTGCGGAGCGACTAGTGGAATCGAAATTTAGCAGCTGCGAATTCCTTCAGCCTGAGCTTTATGGCCTATATGGGTTCCGCACCAACCCTTCCTGGTGTTGGGCTACTTGTCTCTATAGCGGACTTCTTTGTCTGCTGTACCTAGACCTCCTGGTCTGTTCCGGACCTCCTGGTCTGCTACAGTATGACCTCCTGGTCTGCTACACTCTAATGCTCTTTATATGTTTAACAAGGGATGCCTCCCTAGCCACCATGTATGTCACTTACACGTATGTACTTCACGAGAACTCGATGATTTCCTGTGGTTCAATCCCAAAAATTGTAGAAACTTATATATGCAAACACTCACTCACCACATGTACACTTTACTTTTGTTTCTATTTCTTTCTATTTCTGCGCAGAAATTTCTTCCCTTTAGACCAGATGAGTCGTAAATTGGAGAAGGATCTATTAGCTTAAATTTCGGACACTAAAATCGATTTGCGCTATTTATCGCGTTGCCACCTTTTCGCCTGTTTAAAATAACACTATCGTGTGATTTGTTACGTGGGCGTACCCAGACGCTCCGTTGCGTAATATACGCTGCGTGCGTCGGCCTTTGGGTTGCGCACGCGGGTCTCAGCCTTTTGTTAGAGACACGTGTACGCAAGGCAGATATCCACCGTAACACAATTAACACGTTTATCAATGTAGGTGATCCTCGATCATCTACCGAGCACCACACAGATCTCTCCTTGTATCCTTAGGCAGAGCTGTGTGCATGCTTTACAATTTACCCCTTAATGTATTACTTTTACTCTTTAACTACTAATAGCAACAAATCTTTCTTAGCACGTTTATCAATTATAAAATGGCAAACAGGAGAGCGATATGAAAATACACGAATGAAAAAGAAATGCAGATATATGCGTGCGTGTGTGCGTATGCAAAACAGAAAAAAACAGTTTTAAAAGACACTAGCGTGTTGTTCTTACCTCCGGTTCCGGATTCCTTCAGCACCCTTTACTAAGCGAAGCAGACGCTTATCCAGGCAGCACTACGAGGAATATGATCTCCCGCCCTTTGCTGATGGATAATGTCTGCTGAAATTACCTAGTACAGATATGTGAAGGACGGACGAGCCGCCAATTGATAAAGCTAAATATTTATCTTACTTAAAACCCTCTAAAAGGTGAAAGAACACAGTACGCTATTGGCGTATGGTATACCGTAAGGGTACGCACGTTGCGTAACAATCGCTTAGCTGTAGTCGAGACGCTCGAGCGTCACGTTCGCTCACGGCCAAGAGATCACAGGCAGGCACGCTATAGGCTGCCGACTAACGTAATGATATGCTACTAGCGTAGCGGACGCTTGGGACTACGAGGAGATCACAAGCGGCGCTGATGCTTACCGTGTTAAACCTTTATAACTATACCATAAAACAATGTATCTATGCAATAAACCTTGGTGTAGTGATAGGGTGTAAATGTAACACAGTGTAACCTTATTAACTTAAAGCTGTACGAGCGTCTCTGACGCTCAGAGAATACTTAGAAATATGAGAAATACACAGATACCGATCTTAGGTTCTAACACCTTATATAAACGTTCTATTTGCAAAAGAATAATACAATACAAGTCATACACTACCAATATAACATAGACTAACTAACCAGATAACTACACATGAAATACAATAACAGCACAATAACACTTTTAAGAGGAAAAGAGAGAGAAAAAGGAGAAGAGGGAGAGAGAGAGAGATATGGCTCACAATAACAATAAAGACAATATGATTGCGGAGAAACTTACGCTCAAGGGAAACAATCGCATGCGCCTCTGGATATCCAGCTCCCGATTATCAGCAATGAGAACCGTTGAAGAGAATAGAGAGCTGGCCCAGAGTGGCTTGTCCTTTTATACCCTACACATAATATAGTACAATGGTCCCTATATTCTTATTGTTCATTGGACACAGGAATTCCTCTTCGCATTATAACAAAAGGTCATAGGATGATTCATACAGGTGGGCTGTGACTATTTCCAACTGCTCAGGTGGGTGGGAAACTAGGTTTCCCGCCGCATGGATAATAAAGTGCAAATATAGTAAAAGTCCATAAACTTCTTATGTCCATAACTATTCGCACGAGCGAGTTATCCGCTTCAAACCAACACCGGAATATTGCTAATTAAATACTCTTCCGATGGATACTAAACACCACTGTATAACCCTTGTCTGACCCTTCGTATCAAACAAAGAGGGATCTCTTTGTTCATGAACATGCTACGTTAACTAAACTTTCAGATTCTATCAAAGGGACCATAATCTACAAAATACATTATATGGTTAAAATATGTAACGATCGAGTCGCCCGCTAGACGCACACAAAATCTACCGTAAATGCGCATACCGTGCGCCTGCGGGTGCACGCACCAGCGGGTATGCGTACGCACGGGAGAGCCTGGGCACGCGCAGCGGGGACACGCATGAGGTGCAAATATGGTAGTGTGCATCATGATATTTTTCTGACTTTGACATGTATTACATAATAGTTTTTACTAGTTTTGTACATCAGTATTTCTTGAGTTGGACATACTGACATATATAACACATTGTTACTGGCAGCACTGCGCACATGATATTGGAGGGAGCAGAACTAATGTAGTGTTTACGCTAGGCTGTTTAAGCAGGACGTCACGCCCTGCCTGATTTTTAATGGGCAAAGTGCATCTTGCCCCTTCTGCAGCGCCCTGCTAAAGCAGCCTGCCATGCCACCACCGCTTGAATAGATGCCATGCGCACATGCACAGCATCTATTCACAGGAAAGGGAGCATTTGGGGGAAGCCCAATCACTGATGCTGACTACTCTTGCATAAGTGACGTGGAGGGGCAGGCCCACCCCCGATTGCGACTCCAGCGGGGCCACGTCCCCGGCCGGCCACGCCCCCATTATGCGTGCACCAGCCGTCCCGGAATCCTGCAGGGAACACTAAAATGTGTTGTTTAACCCTTAATATACCAAGCCTACCTCGTCAACGTACTTTAGCAAGCTCTGGTCTTCAGAGGACCCCACAGTTTTTTATCTAAATTCTCAACTGTTTGATGCAGTAAATTACAAAAAATTATGCTTTTTGGGTTTCTGAAAGGATACGTTCTAGTAAGGGTACGACAGTTAGCATAAAATATTTTGTTTATTTATTTTAAGAGTAGTTAGCCAATAGAAGCCATATATTCTTCTTCATTAGTGTGTATATTTTTACATCCGGATACTGTATATTCTTGTAAAAAGGTTATATAATTTTACTACGTTAACAATACATCACTATTCATGTGTTGCCATCGCTACAGTCCTTAGCACATGTCACAGTGGTGGTTGTTTTCCTGTGTTTCTCACATATAAAACGTTCTGCATTTGTAACGTAGTATAGTGTTTTTTATTATTTCCGTTTTTTTGGAAAGAACATTTTATAAGTCTAATTACACAGGATTTATCTTAATCCGATGCGAGACACATAGAAAAGTCAGGAGTAAAATAGTTGTTACAGATACGGCAGGATCACAAAAAATAATATTCTGGGGTCCTCAGAAGAACCCCCTTGGTATAATAAGGGTTAATCTCATGTAGTGCCTTGGTTGCTTTGTCTTGTTAGCTGCTGCCATCTTGTGGATAGTTGCTATGCCAACATTATACACCACATAAATTCTTTCTTTTGAGGCTTAGGCTGAATTTATATCTATTAGTGCCAAGCATGTACGTTTTATGTGTGTGGAAAGAGGAGGCCTGAAATGATTTATCTATGTTTGTATTATTTACATAGTGCATAAAAAGTATTAACTACTTTTGCCATTTTGACATGTCATTTTTATAAATTATATAATTAAGATGCATTTATTCACAAATTGTCACCTCTGATGAGCTGTTCTGTAATATGAAAGACAGGAATAATAACGCTTTGCACATCCGGCCACTGCTATTGCTCTTTGCACTATTCTTTTTTCATGAACTTCTGAAATAGGGAGCATTGATCAATCGATTTACACATTTTCCAGATTCTCAATGTAACGGAGGATTGTGCTTTTGGCTGGGCCACTCCTGAACGTTAATGTTTATTTCTGACTGTCTAATGTATGTAGCTTTCCCTGTATGTTTTGGGGTTTAGCAGGGCTGAAACTAGGATTTTCGTCACCCGGGCCAATGCAGTTATTTGGTGTAACCCCCCCCCCCCAAAAAAAAAAAAATAACAACAACCCACAAATAACAAAACAAACCATGTCAGACTAAAATAATCAAATTATCAAAAAATGTTTAAAGAAGGGAATACTACTGGACAATATTCCCCTATGTGCCTATATGCGTCACATGCCCCCCGGCAGCGTGTTCCACTACATGCCCCCGTGTGTCCCCATACGTGTCCCCATACATTGCACTATATCACTGCACTATGGGGGTAATTCAGACCTGATCGCTAGGGTGCGTTTTTTGCATCCCTGCGATCAGGTAGTCGCTGCCTACAGGGGGAGGGGGAATTCGCTGTGTAAGTGTGCGTTCGGATGTGCTGGAGAGCTGCACAAACTAATTTTGTGCAGTCTCTGCGCAGCCCAGGACTCACTCTTCCAGTGCGATGAACGGGGCCGGAGCTGATGTCAGAAACCCTCCCTCCAAACGCCTGGTACCTCCAGCGTTTTTTCGGACACTCCTTAAAAATGGTCAGTTGCCCCCCACAAACAATCTTCTTGCGATCGCCGGTGTGTTCGGATTTTTCACACCACCCATCGCTGTCCGGCGCTTTCCGTTGCTGTGGTCCGTCGTGCCTGCGCATTGCGGTGCATACGCATGCGCAGCTCAGACCTGATCGCCCGCTCTGTGGTAACCTACAGCATGGATCAGGCCTGAATTAGCCCCTATATCATAACACTTCATCACTGCACTACATCACTACACTACATCCCCCTATACTCTGCACTACCTGCCCCTATATACTGCAATACATTACTACACTACATACCCTATATGGTACACTACATCACTACACTATATCCCCCTATACTCTGCACTACCTGCCCCTATATACTGCAATACATTACTACACTACATACCCTATATGGTACACTACATCACTACAGTACATCCCCCTATACTCTGCACTACCTGCCCCTATATACTGCAATACATTACTACACTACATACCCTATATGGTACACTACATCACTACACTACATCCCCCTATACTCTGCACTACCTGCCCCTATATACTGCAATACATTACTACACTACATACCCTATATGGTACACTACATCACTACACTATATCCCCCTATAAGCTACACCAAATCCCCCCATTTGGGAGGCAAAGCGGAGGTTGATACTGCTAACTGGGACCACAGTGCCGATAATAAAGTCTGTCTTTAAACTCACCATAAAGCTGCTGTAGTGATACTCGGTGAGAGATGGAGGCTGTCCAGGCTCTTTGTTTACACTGACAAGTGGATAGCTAGCAAAGTGAGCCTTTGATTTCTGTAACATCAGTGACTGCACCTGTTAACAAGCATAAGCCTAGGGCAGTGTGTCCTCTCAATGTGGTGCAGCCTGCAGCTTGTTATTGGTTGGTGCTGGGCAGGCAGCCGGGATCATAGCCTGCTGAATAACACAGCACCAACAGCTCGCTTCTATAGCTTGCATGGTGCACCGCACGCTAGTCGCAGCTCTGCATGGCAAAGAAGAGAGTTTAAGACAGATCCCAGGTACTGGAGATCGCCTGCATAGCGCCGGAGCAAGCTGTGGGCAGACAGGTGGGTCAGAGACACTGCCCCTGAAGCCGTCTGCTGACTCACTGGAGCAGCACAGCACTGACGGAAAAAAAAACAAGAACAAAACAACCCTGCTCTCCTGTAACGCCTCGGTGCCCCCTAAAATCCTGCACATGCCCCACTTAGCCCCCCCTTGTTACGGCCCTGGTTTTAGTCCTGCAGGAATATACATTTCCTAAGTCTATTGCAGGTTTTCTTCTAAGAGTGATATAAATTGCCATAAGCTACCGTACCGAGAGTGAACGAGGAAAATTCAAGTCTCTGTGAATAAGTGCAGCTATATTCCGCTTTACTTTCATTGATGTTTGTTGATAACTTTTTCTTTTATTTCAGTTGAATGTTCTTTGATAATGGAGTTTTTCAGTGGAAATTCTTATAGGTCTGTTCCTACATAACAGTTCCTAAAGACAGTGGGGCTAATTCAGACCTGATCACTAGCAAGCAATTTTTGCACTGCTGCATAAACATCTTAGTGATATTTGGTGGACCCCTTTCTTTGAAAGTAAAGCATTCATAATCATAACCAGAAATAACGACACTGAGACTTGAATTTGGCAGAAAATTGCTAGCTATTTATTTGTCCCTAACCATTAGGAAACCTGTAATAAAAAGAGATTAATTTAATATGCCGCTCCATCTGGCATATGGTGGCGGCCCAAAAGAACGGCTCCTTAATCTAAATTAACTTAAATAACTCAATCCTATAAATTTACTAAAAGCTTACCATAAACCGGTAATAGGTGACAACTCAACCCCCACAGTGGCTACCCACCGCTCCTGGGTGCCCTGCCGCTGCCTTCCCGGATGGGTGGTCAAGCGGCCATAAGTCGATGGAGGTGAGTGCACCTAAACCACAACAAACTGTAAAACACTACAGTTTTCTCTACCATACGAAACTGCCGTTCTTTTCCGCCAATAAATAGCCAACGAAAACAGCCAACAACTTAGAGCCAAAGCACCACGTGCCACAATCTCCAACTACCAGGGCGGGAGGGAGGGAAACCAAATCACCAAGAGACTTAAAATGGCCTCGCCTTCCCTATATATATCAAGCCCTCCCCTTAAAGGCTGTACTTTCCTAACAGCTAGGTCCACCCCTCCCCAGATGTTTAACTCTTTTCTCTCCTATGCAGTCAATACTCTCTTCTAAACATCTTAGTGATATTTGGTGGACCCCTTTCTTTGAAAGTAAAGCATTCATAATCATAACCAGAAATAACGACACTGAGACTTGAATTTGGCAGAAAATTGCTAGCTATTTATTTGTCCCTAACCATTAGGAAACCTGTAATAAAAAGAGATTAATTTAATATGCCGCTCCATCTGGCATATGGTGGCGGCCCAAAAGAACGGCTCCTTAATCTAAATTAACTTAAATAACTCAATCCTATAAATTTACTAAAAGCTTACCATAAACCGGTAATAGGTGACAACTCAACCCCCACAGTGGCTACCCACCGCTCCTGGGTGCCCTGCCGCTGCCTTCCCGGATGGGTGGTCAAGCGGCCATAAGTCGATGGAGGTGAGTGCACCTAAACCACAACAAACTGTAAAACACTACAGTTTTCTCTACCATACGAAACTGCCGTTCTTTTCCGCCAACAGCGAAAGACTCATCCCCAAAGTCTTTCGCACCGCCACCAGAAACCTACCCTAACTCCTGCAAAGCGAAACCTAGATCCTCCAGAAAAAACATCATCTCCTCCTCGGATAGATGTACTCCATCGCACCGGAAAAGGTGGCTGTCTCTGCACCGTATCCTCGGGTGGCGGACCACCCTACCCGCCGTGGGACAGCACCCACTGTGCCACAGCTCCTTACACCATTTTCCGGGCCTCATCAATCCGGCGACCATCCGCCACACCCCTCCAACACAAATCTCGGCACCATCATGGAAAAAACCAACACACAAATTGGTCCATTGCGCGGTCACACTTGCCAGATCCTGTATCATGGCCCACCGCAGCTCCAAGGATGTCCTCTTCCCCTAGTCGCTGCCCCCTAGATGGACAACGAAAACCTTAGGGACTCCATGCTTGCTGGCCTGACTCACTAACCTACTACTCAGCTCACCCCACATCATTCCGCGCCAGCCAAGCCATCTGACACCCTGTATTCCAACAATGCCTGAGACCCTTCTGAGGCCACAAACCTGGCCGCCCCGTAAATGTAAGAGTGGCCAACCACCCAAATGGTCAAATTGACTTAAAACCATCCTGAAGGGAAAAAGAGGGGTAGGATAGATTACTAAGAGGCTTATTCATTGTTTATACTGAAGGATCTGCCAAAAAAGAAAACTTTATGACTCGCTGTTGCAGCAGTCACGGCCTAGCCGACTGCACCACTTTTCGTTGCCAATTTAGAAGTGCAATTAAAGACACAAAGGGGGAAAATCAAATAAAATTAAACGAAATAAAAACAGGGGGGGGGGGGGGGGTGGAAGGGGGGGGGGTATAAAATGGGAAACACATGTAATAACTCAGCTGGAGGTGAAACGTAAAGACCTGCTGAGGGACTCTGATTAGACCAAATTAGCCGAATTATGGATTAGAATTCAGTCCGTCAAGTCAGGCAAAAAATCGCAAATAACTCCAGACCCCCGCTGCCGACTCATGCCAGCAACGGCGAGTAGCTAATCCCTGAGTAGGATAACAAACAAAAACAAAACAAAAGGGGTAACACCAACAGACGCACAACACCACAAATTCACAGAACTGTAACAGCATAATACATTGCGACTTTACGCAAAGCACCAAGCGCAAACCGACCTCTCATGCGACGGGGCGAATATATCGTCTATAACTCGCTGCTTTCCATCGCCCCACCGCCTGTATATCCGTTCTGGAGTAGCCCGCCGCAGCAGCCGACGTCACTGCGCCTATGCGAAAGGAGTGGGTACCAAAAGCAGTGGGTGGGAGGCCCAGGCCCGCCAAACAGCGACTCAGCATCCATTGAAACTGGTATTTCGTGACTGGCAGCCCATCATAATGCAACAGCCCAGACCCCTCCTTAACGGGTCGCACCCCCACGTATTGCAGTGCCAGCCTCACCGGGCAACGCTCTCTTCCAGCGCTGATACCATTGTAACCCAGCGCCCTCTCCCCACCTGATCCGTCTTGGAGCGTCGTAACCTGCACAGCCAGGACCTCTCACCCACTACCAAGTCCTCGACCAGCAAACGCGAATCTGCTCTCTTGGAAGGCGCTAACAACTCAGAAAATCGAAAGGCTCCGTGGAAAGCCATCGAGAACGCCAAACTAAACAAAAGCGTCTCAAACCTGGACGACTCAACTCGCCCTCCGGCCATTATTACGGCCGGCAACAAAGCCGCATCGATGGCCGCCTCCTATCTGGTGGCGACGGCGCAACTCGCGCCCACCCTTTCACTGCCTTCCGCAGAACTTCGCTTTTCGTTACGTCAGGGACGCCTCGCAGCTTGCAGAAAAAGAAATGCCTGCCAAGTACCGAGAAACCACTGCTCGTGACCTGTCGGAGACGTAGCGCTGCCACCTAACAGAAAGCAACAGCCGATGCCTGCTCTTACCTTGATGTTGCCGCCCCCGGACAAACTCCTCCCACTCACTCCAAGCCTGTCCGTACACCTTGCGCGTGTCCGGCGCGATTGACCGCAACGCTAAACCCTTCAGTCCGGTACGGTCACCTGCCAAACATAACCGGGACAGTGAAAACCTTGCTCCTCGGCCTTGGGAGCCAAACCCCCGAAATCTCTCCCACTGTCCACGCGACAACGCGTCTGCGATTTCGATTTCCAACCCGAGCACGTGCTGCGTCCGGAACTATAGGTTCTTACGCAAGCAAGTGAAAAGCAGTTGTACAAGAACCCGTAGTACCACCAGCGATTTCGCCCTTTGGTTATTAATCGCATGTACCACGGCCAGATTAACTCCCTGAACACTATGCTGCGGTTAGCCAACCGATCGCCCCAAACTTCCAGCGCCACCATAATGGGAAAAAAGCTCCAGCAGCACCAGATCCTTTTTAAGACCTTCGCTATGCCACTTCGCCGGCCAAGATGCCGCACACCACGATCCCTACAGAAGACAGCCGAATCCAGAGGAACCCGCAGCATTGGTAAAAAACTGCAAACTCTCGCTGTCAATGGCTGGCGCTTGCCATATGCTCACCCCGTTGAATTCCTCCAGGAATGAAGCCCAAACGGCCAAATCCCTTTTTAACTCAGAGGACAAACGAACGAAATGATGCGGCCTGGCACACCCCGCTGCAGCTCTGTCGAGCTTCCTGCAGAAAACCCTGCCCATCGGTATCACCCGACAAGCAAAGTTCGGCATGCCCCGCACGGACTGAGCCTGCCGCAGCGTGACTTTACGCGAGCCGTTGAAACGGCGAATAGTTTCGCGGAGCTTTGACACTTCGTCCTGGGGCGGGCTACACTCTCCCGCCACGGTGTCAATTTCATTCCCCCAAAATTGATAGACAGGATGCCGCAGTAATCTAAAAGCTGACTCAACATCGATCTTAGCCATGAGGGCCCCGCTCCCGTAGCTGCGGACCATACCTAGCGTCTCGTCGAACGACTGATACACCACCGAGCAATGAGCCGGTGGTATGGCGTCGCTGACCGACGCTCGTGGCGGGTAAGAAAAATGCTGAATCAGCCGAAAGGCGCCCGGAGTCTTCTTTGGCACCACCCGAACCGGGGAGATGACCAAGTCATCCACCGGGATTGACTTAAACGGCCCCTCCATCCTGCTCAACCTGAGCTCCCTATCCACTTTTCCCGCAACACCATCGGCGAAGCTCGGGCGGATTGAAGGTTCTGTGCGCACGCACGGACATCTCGCTTGCAACAGGCAAGCGGAACCCGAACTTAAAAACATCTAACCAAAAATTTGCATCCCGTTTATTAGGATAAAGACCCAACCATTTACCCATAGTTTCCAACTTAACTGGCGCTGGTGCCCTGCTGAGCGGTCCCGCTCACGGCCTGCTTAGGGTAGGGTTGTTTCCCCCGATTGCCCTGCCGTCCCCCTTTGGAACGAGAGGAGGCTGGTTGGGTTCCACCGCCCTGCTGGCAAGAGTGGCGAAAACGGCACTGTTTGTCAATGAACATGCTCCGCTGTTAAAAGCGAAGCATTTCCCCCGAGGGGCAGACCGCCCGCCCATGCGAACGGCCAATCCGCCTGTTTTGGCAAATGCCCCGTCCGCGCCCGCTCCCTGCGCTGACGACCCCCCGCGGCGCCCCCCCGTACCCTGTTCCTGGGTCTCGTCCTCCCGCTGGGATGCCCGGGTCACTTTGAGACAGACCTCCAGGTCTTTGAACGCGAAGTCCATGACCCGTAACCTGTCCTGCTTCTCCCGAAACTCTTGGTCATATCGCCGCCATTCCGAACCCCAGGATGTGCGCTGCATGTCGTGCACTAGATGAAGGTACCGGGTGATATTCACGTGCTCTTCCGGCCTGTCCTCCAAATAGCAAGCCGCAAACACCCCAATCCGGCCAGCCATTTATCAAAAGACCTGGAAGCTTCCGCCCCCATGCCCTTTGTAGCGGCCGCCGCTTTGTAATCCTTCTTCATGGCCTTAGTCAAACCAAATAGTCTACAAAGTCACCCCTACGTATCTGTTTGCGGCAGCTATCTCGCAGGCCCCGCGTCACTGCCGTATACCCGCAGCGCACTACCCCCGGAAGATCTCGCCTCTTCTTCGCCCTACGCTCCTCTTCCCACATTCGCCTGCCGCTTACGCCTCTTCTGCTGCTTTGCCGCCCTTTTGGCAAGTTTCTCAGTCTCCTTCCGTGTCCTAGCAGTACTATCAGCGTCGGACGTCTGCGATGCCCAAGAGGAGGATGAGGAGGGGGATGAAGAGTTACGCGAACTCGAGCTCGCGGCGGAATTTGATAAAGACTGTCCCAACTCACCGGATGCCGTCGACCTCTCCGACCCGGATTCTTCGTCGTCATCCTTCCAATCATCGTCAATCACGAAGTCTGCCAAATCCCTGTCACCTCGGTCCTCTGTGGAAGATAAAACAAAAAAAGGGGGGGGGGGGGGCCGGCCCCCACCTGCGGCGCACGCCGGGCACCCCGCGTGGAATACGCAGCGACCGTGCTCCCCTGCCGTTACCGGTCTGATCCTAGCTTATAAATGAATATATATATAAATCTCGCAGCCTTTTTCTAGTGCTGCATGCGTGATTTTGCGATTCACCTGGAGATTCCATCTGCCAAGTCCTTTGCCATGACCTATGCGGAGCACTGTTTCCAGGTGTAGGGTCCTTGCTTTAGACATGTTGGTTAAAACCCCGTACCAGGGTATTTCACAGCACTGCCACCCTTTTAACTAGGAAGAGAAAGGCTGTGAGTGATGACGGAGCAAGGCTATCGGATCCGGCCGGAATTACTGTTCTCTTCCTTACATAGAATCCAGAACATGAGAAATGTATATATATAAATAAATGGGGTAAAAACGTTTAAACCACCAGCCGACATGCCGATATACACCCGTAACTGTAACTCAGCTACGCGGTAGAGTTGGTATCCGCTTGCTTCGTTGTATTCCTTTCAGGATCTTTATAATAGAAGTCCTTTGGACATACAATAGTCCAAAGGATTATTTTGTAAAGTAGATCCTCACATTTCTGCATATACTTTTTCGCCATTAGAGGGAGCTATTGGCACACATAAAACATCCCTCTGATCTATACAGGGGGGGGGGGGCTATCCCTTCCCCGTAAATGGCGCTCGTTTGGGATATTTAAGATAGCTGACTATTAAGACCTTTTTAATAATTCTAACCATATGGGGAGGCGCGCTATTGTACTGAGCGGCCTCTCCCCCACACAAAGCTGAGGAGAACTTCTCCTACAGCCGCCCGGAAACACTGCGGCGTCTCTGGTGTGCGCATGCGCTACGAGACCGTTTCACACCAAGTCCCGTAGCGGCGCCATACAGTGTCTCCCCGCACGCTGGTAATGTCCCGGACGCGGCTCTCCCCCTGGCCGCTGGTGATTAGCACCCATTCAGTGCCTGCCCGCAGCTGAGTAAATCTCCTCAGCTGCGTGCTCACTGCCGCGTCTCTCCCCTGCTCCCCGCCTCCGGCGGCTGAGGGCATGTGCACCGCCGCACGGCATTGGGATCTCCCGCTGGCTGGGCGCGCTGGGACCGCTCGATCAGGTCCCGCAGGGCGCCTCCCTGTTAGGGGAAACTTTGCGGGAGGGATCCCGGCCGCCTCACAGCGGTGTGTCCGCTGCGATACAGAGGGGAGGGGGAAACTGACCACAATAAATGGTTTCTAAAACCTGTCATATGCAGGAAGCTGTGCTAACTGGCCCTTAATACAACCAGTACTCACAGCCAGATGATTTGCAGAGGATCGCCTGTGCCTCTCCCAGTGATGCAGATCCCTTCAAAAGGGGATCTTTGTCTCCTCTGCATTATCAGGCTTTGTCCCCCTTTTCCTAGGGAGACGCAGCACTGTCTTGCATAAAACCAAATCACCAAGAGACTTAAAATGGCCTCGCCTTCCCTATATATATCAAGCCCTCCCCTTAAAGGCTGTACTTTCCTAACAGCTAGGTCCACCCCTCCCCAGATGTTTAACTCTTTTCTCTCCTATGCAGTCAATACTCTCTTCTTCAGATAGTCACCGCCTACAGTGTATTTTAGCTGTGCAAGTGTGCGATCACATGTGTTGCTGAGCTGTACAAACTGATTTTGTGCAGTCTCTGCGCAGCCCAGGACTTACTCAGCCGCTGCGATCACATCAGCCTGTCCGGGAAAGGATTTGACGTCAGGAACCCTCCCTGCAAACGCATGGACACGCCAGCGTTTTTAAAGACACTCCATGAAAACGGTCAGTTGCCACCCACAAACGCCTTCTTCCTGTCAATCTCCTTGAGATCGCCCATGCGAACGGATACGCCGCACAAACCCATCGCTGAGCGGCAATCCACTTTCTACCCATGCAACACGCCTGCGCATTGCGGTGCCTCTGACAGCAGCAGCGGAGGGAAGTTTCTCTTCCCTACCACTGCTAACACTCTCTTTCTGATTTGTCGCATCCTGTGTGACCAGGTCAGATAAAGCACTTGCTGGTGTGGTCGCATCTGATGCCACCATGCCAGGCAAGTGGTTAACCAAGATACATTGTGTTGTGTGGAGAGTCTTCTATTACCACTCGCACAAGTTAAGTGGTATCATTGTTTTGTAAATATACTCCTTAGATGGTCACAGACCTGACAAACATAATAACATTAGCACTGACACCCAGCAACTAAGGATCCTTCAGTCTCAACCCGCACATGTCAGGATGTTGGGGTTTCCACAGCTCAGCATATGCCAATATATGGTCATCTATCACATGGAGACCAATGACCTGATTTTCTTGCCTTAATATGTCTGTGATCTGTACTCCATTGTGATGTCATTGTGATGTCACTGGCCTGTGGCTCCTGTAGCTCTTTCACCTCCAGGCAGTTTATTGCCATAACAGCAGTGAGAGGCAACATCTACTGCGGTGGAGCCTCTTGGTGCTCCCTAAATTGGGTAAGTAATTGGCTGGATAACAGGGAACAGCAAGTTGTTGTTAATGGGGTGTTCTCCAACTGGGCCACTGTATTCAGTGGAATACCCAAGGGTCAGTACTCGGCCATTACTGTTCAATATATTTATTAATGACCTAGGAATAGGTCTGGAAAGCACAGTGTCAATTTTTGCAGATGATACTAAACTATGTAGGGTAATTAACTCAGACAAGGATTCAGAGTCCCTATAGAACGACTTATGTAAACTGGAAGTTTGGGCAGCTAAATGGAGAATGAGGTGTAATATAGAAAAATGTAAAGTCATGCACTTTGGGACTAAAAATAATCATGCCACCTACAAATGAAATGGGGAGAATGTAGGGGAAAACGGTAATAGAAAAAGATTTGGGAGTGCTCACTGGTAACAGACTTAACAACCGTACCCAATGTCAAACTGCAGCAACGAAGGCAAATAAGGTTTTAGCATGCATAAAACGGGGAATAGAGACAAGGGATGAAAGTGTAATCCCACCATAATATACATCATTGGTACGGCCAGTGCCAGATTAAGGTCCACATGGGCCTGGTCAGAAATGTATTGAGGGCCTATTGTGTGCTGCTTCGGGGGGGGTGACTAGTGATTTGGGGGCGTGGCCAATGATGTGTGAGTGGGGTCTGCACAGGGGTGTGTGGCCTATGCCGTTGGGTCTGACTATCTCCGTGGAGGGCATAACCAAAGCCTACCATCAACCACTTTATAGTGCAGCTATAACAATTTTTTTTTTTTTTTTTTAAGTGTACTAAATATCCTAATGCAGGAGATTTCACAGAGAACTCAGGCAGAAAGCTAATTCTGTGCAGGGTAAATACTGGCTGCTTTATTTTTGCACTGCAATTTAGATTTCAGTTTGAACACACCCCACCCAAATCTAACTCTCTCTGAACTTGTTACATCTTCCCCACCTGCACTGCACATGGGCCCTCATTCCGAGTTGTTCGCTCGTTATTTTTCTTCGCATCGGTGTGATAAGTCGCAAACTGCGCATGCGCAATGTTCGCAATGCGTATGCGCCAAGTAAATTAGCACAAAAGTTTGGTATTTTACTCACGGCTTAACAAAGATTTTTCAACGTTCTGGTGATCGGAGTGTGATTGACAGGAAGTGGGTGTTTCTGGGCGGAAACTGCCCATTTTATGGGTGTGTGCGAAAAAACGCTGCCGTTTCTGGGAAAAAACGCGAGAGTGGCTGGAGAAACGGGGGAGTGTCTGGACGAACGCTGGGTGTGTTTGTGACGTCAAACCAGGAACGAAAAGGACTGAACTGATCGCAGTGGCAGAGTAAGTCTCGAGCTACTCGGAAACTGCAAAGAAATTTCTAATTGCTATTCTATTCGCAATTCTGCGAATCTTTCGTTCGCAATTCTGCAAAGCTAAGATTCACTCCCAGTAGGCGGCGGCTTAGCGTGTGCAAAGCTGCTAAAAGCAGCTAACGAGCGAACAACTCGGAATGAGGGCCATGGTTTTGCCCATTAGAGAAAAATTTTGCTGTTGCGATCAGGTTTGAATTAGGCCCTATGTTAGTTTACACCATGATCAGCTGGTATAAACTGCATTAAGCCTATGGAGGCTTACTCGCAGGAGAGAGATCTTCTAATCCCTCTCCAGCAGTGTCAGTCTGGCTTTGATTCTGGAAACACTGTGCCCCCAACCACCACCAAACTGACACTGTAGACCTCAATACAGCCAGCTATTTTCATAATTAATACATTTATTAACCGAAAAAGTTTATAATTAAATAACTTATTCCACAGCAGACAAAAAAAGAAATTCCAAGAAGTCAAGACACAGCGGCCCCCACAGGAAACAACACACTCATTGTCCCCCACAGAAAAAAACACACTCATTGTCTTCAATATTTGAGGATCCCTTATATGTGCGCAAAAATGCCAACGTTCATATATCTAAAACCAAAATGGCCGTTACTGCACCCACTAGAAACATAAAGATAGACAACGATATGGTCAAAAGGTACAGTTGTCTGCGCTTAGTGGATAAAGCGAAATACACAGATTTAAGAAACAAGATAAATACTATACATTCCTTACTTAGAGGTGGTCAAATTCTTGGATTTCCTGGATCTTCTTGTATGAAAATTCACTTTGTTGCAGTTTTCATATAACGAAAGAGCACAGGATACAAACAGAAGTGAATTTTCTTAATTGAATTCCCCAAACTGTCCGCCACGGGAAAACCACACACATTGGGGGATATTCAATTGTTTGAGAATCCGGTTGGGTGTTTTTGTCCTGTCTATTAGATAGGTAGAAACAGACACCCAACTGACTTTACAAACAATTGAATACCACCCATTGTCTCCCAAAGGAAAAAACACAAACACACATTGGGGCCCATTTATCATAGTATATTTGCGGCTATACCACCCCAAAACACCCATTTTTCTGGGGTTAGCCACAAATATTAGGTAACACTTGAATGTAAGAAGGAGGGACCGCAGCAGGTATCTAGAAAAGCTTCTGCTATCCCTTCATTGCTGCCCGCAGCTGCTTCCACCATAGGTTTTTACGGAAGATGCAACGCTGCCCAACTTAACAATATCCGGAATGCGATGTATTCCTGATATTGCCCCTGCAGCTACCACCATATGAAGATGGCAGTAGCCTATGGGCCACACATTGCATAGCTGGCCAGGCAGAGAGTCCCCCCGGAAGTGTCTGCTGTACAGTGCGGTCTGAGCTGACCACGCATGTGTGGAGCCCCCGGCAGCCGTCACAACACATCGCAGGGACTGGCTTCTTGCCTGTTCTTCATTATACATTCTGGTGATAGGATTGCATATTGTAATGCGATCCTGGGAGTAAGATCCTGCCCAGATCGCATTCAATATGTGATTCAGGATAAGTGGGCCACATTGTACACCAAAGGGAAGATATAGATACACATTGTCTGCCACAGGAAAAATAAAAATTCTTTGCAGCTCCAACAGTGGCCCTCATTCCGAGTTGTTCGCTCGTTATTTTTTTTCGCTACGGAGCGATTAGTCGCAAACTGCGCATGCGCAATGTTCGCAGTGCGGCTGCGCCAATAATTTTGCACAAAAGTTTGGTATTTTACTCACGGCCTAACAAAGTTTTTTAATCGTTCTGCTGATCGTAGTGTGATTGACAGGAAGTGGGTGTTTCTGGGCAGAAACTGGCCGTTTTATGGGAGTGTGCGGAAAAACGCAGGCGTTTCATGGAAAAACGCAGGAGTGTCTGGAGAAACGGGGGAGTGTCTGGACGAATGCTGGGTGTGTTTGTGATGTCAAACCAGGAACGAAAAGGACTGAACTGATCGCAGTGTAGGAGTAAGTCTCGAGCTACTCAGAAACTGCTAAGAAATTTCTATTTGCAATTCTGCTAATCTTTCGTTCGCAATTCTGCAAAGCTAAGATTCACTCCCAGTAGGCGGCGGCTTAGCGTGTGCATTTCTGCTAAAAGTACCTAGCGAGCGAACAACTCGGAATGAGGGCCCGTATCTTAATTTGACTGCTACCACAGAGTGCAGGAACACCAGACCCAGGGCCGTTTGCAGGGACGGTATAGCCGTGCAATCACACAGGGGGTCTGCAAGCCCTCGACCCCCACTGGTGTCTGTTGACGTCACACCGCCGCTAGAGTTCTATTGTCTCCACCCACCTGTCACACTGGGAGCAGTAATAGCAAGAAACAGCCCTGACCAGACCATTGCTCAAATCACATGGCAAGATAAAACTGCGGGGTCCCAGGGTTGCTGTTGCAATCCTTGAAAAAAATCAGTTTCGTAATAAAGACTTACTAGTACTAGTTCTTCTCGCTCCACGTCACTAGGCAGCGGCTCCTTCGGTGGCTGTGCTTTACAGCTGGGGATGTGACTTCCACCAGCAAACATGAATGGGTGGGGGATGATTGGCGGGGCTTCAAACAACCAGCGGCATGGACAGAGCTTCGGGTGGGAGGCTGAATGAGCAGGGCTTCAGGAGGCCAGAAGGCTTGGGCTGGGGCTTCGGACAGCCGTGGGTGAGTGGGCGGGGCTTCAGCTGACTGACTCTTTAAATTCAGACACCTGGAGGGGTGAGTGGGCGGGGCTTAGAGTGATAGTGCTTTATGTTCAGACAGACAGCGGGTTTGTGGGCAGGGCTTCAAGTTCAGACAGCCGTGGTTGAGTGGGCGGGGCTTCAGGCACACTGCGCCGGGGTGGCAGAAGCAGAGCTTTGAACTGACATGGGGTTACTGTGTTGGTTTTCGGATGGCTGCTGGTGGTGACAGAAATTATTTTTTCCTGTCAACACTGCAGCTGATCCTGTGGGCCTATTTTCATGGGGGGCTTGGAGCTGCAGCTCCATCTGCCCCATTGTTAATCCAGCCCTGGGTACGGCCACATCTTGTATATTGTGTACAATTCTGGACACCTCACTATAAAAAAGATATCTTAGACCAGAGGTTCCCAAACTGTGTGCCGTGGCTCCCTGGGGTGCCTCGGGACACTTGCAGGGGTGCCCTGGGTTGGTGGTCCAGGACCAATTCAAATTATTCATGGTCAATATAATAGGCAAAACCAGTGCTGGTGGCTGCCAGTCATAAAATATGTGGCCAAACAGAAGCAAATCTTGTCCCTCACCAAACAAAGACATTTTTGGCCTAGGGGTGCCGTGAAAAAACATCTGGTATTCTAGGGCGCCCTGATTCAAAAAAGTTTGGAAACCACTGTCTTAGATCTTGATAGGGTTCAGAGGCGAGCTACGAAATTGATAAAGGGGTTAGAGGCACTGTATTATGAGGAAAGGCTTACTAGGATAGAGATTTTATATATATATATATATATATATATGGACAATACATGGAGCAAACATGCCATTTGTTTAGTGAGAGATCTCTACACAGGGCACGTGGACACCCTCTGAGGTTAGAGGACAGAAAATTGTATACCTATCGAAGGTTCTTCACAGTAAGGGCAGTAAGGATCTGGAATTCTTTGCCAGAGAAGGTAGTAATGGCGGACTCAGTCAATAAGTTTCGAAATAGATACATTTGTAACTGAAAAAGATATCCAAGGATATAGCATTTAAAATGGATGTATTTTAGAAAAAGTATGCATTCTAGTTGTCAGCTAGACTAAAACAGTCTTCACTCGAGTCATTATGGGTAAATCTATGGTTATATACAGAATAGTATAGTATCAAAAATAAAGGTTGAACTCGATGAATAACTTGTCTTTTTTCAACCTCATCGCCTATATAATAGCCCAGATCTGTGACTCTGTGCCTGTGTGTCTAACGTTGGAAGGAGTCACAGCACTGGGCGGAGTCAACTGCATCTTCTGCAGGGAGCTACCCCATACCCTGTGCCAGCAGCAGAGTCAATTACAAGACCCTGCCCATAGTATAGGGAGGTGAGGATGCCCAGTGGTAGTAGCAGTGAGTACTTGCAGGCAGTGGGTGGCCGCCCGCAGCTCCTCTCCCAGCTAGACACCATGCCTGCCACCTGACACCCACACCCCAGGGTGGGGGGGCGCTAGCTCAGGCACTGCTATATGAGCACCTGCAGCATACAGACAAGGGCTGCCATGCTCAGCGGCAAGCGGTTCGGAGCATGTGCAGCGGGACAGCACCAGGACGGGACACTCACTGATCACCATTGCTGCTGCGCCGCAGCTCCCTCCCTCTGCAGCCTAAGGCCGCGCGCCGCTCCTCTCCGGGAAAAACTCCATGCCTGGCGGGTGAAAGCCAGACCACAGGGCTCCGGACGCTATGTCATGCCCCATGATAACAGCCAGACAGAGTGGAGGCATGACGCCCGTCAGACAGGACGGACCATGTAGAGCGGAATGGGGCCAGGAAGGAACACGGACGACGACGACCTGCTGCTGCTGAGCCGGAGCTCCCTCCCTCTGCAGCCGACTGACCATGTCACAGCAGCAGCCAGGAGGTTAGCAGCCACCACGACCCGCACATCCTTACGTCACACATACCTCACACATGAGAGCAAAGGTACACACACTGTGACATCACACCTGTACTCCACGCCTACATCTGCTAAGTACTTCCCTTCACTACGCCCTGTCACCCTCATCTGCTCACCCTCATCCTGCTCTCTAACCGCCTGTCTGTGTACTGGCCCTCACCCCTCCTACACTATCAACAACCCTCACTAACTGCCACAGAGATTATGTGCACTGATATATATACTGTAAGACCTACAGCGGCACCTGCCCCTTCACCACCTGCAGCCCCTCTCCCATCCTCCGCACCCCCACACCTGCCCCTACCCCACCCGCAGCCTCCCCCACCCACAGTGCCTCTGGACCCACTACCCAGTCCGCGGCACCCGCGCTCCCTTCCCCACCGCAGCGCCTCCGGAACCTCTCCCCCTTCCGCAACAGTCCCGTACCCGCCACTCCCCCACTCACGGCACCCCCGCACCCTCCCCTCCCCCACCCGCAGTGCCCCCGGACCACCTACCCCATCCGATGCACCCCCGCACCCATCCTCCCCCACCTGTGGCACCTACGGACCCCCTACTCCACCTGCAGCACCCACCCCTTTACCACCTGCAGCGCCTCCTGACCCCCTCCCCCATCCACCGCACCGGCACACCTTCCCCTCCCCCTCCCGCGGCACCCCCACCGCCTCCGGACCCACTACCCCACCCGCAGTACCCGCACCCTTCCCCACCCGCAGCACCTCCCGAACTCCTCCCCATCTGCAACAACCACGCACCTGCCACTCCCCCACCCACTGCACCTCCGCATCCGCCCCTCCCCCACCCGCAGCGCCCCTGAACCCCCTCCCCTATCCGCTGCACCCTCTCACCCCACCATCCCCCACCAGTGGTGCCTTCGGACCCCTACCCCATCCACGGACCCGCCCCTCCACCACCTGCAGCGCCTCTGGGACCCCCTCCCTCATACGCCGCACCCCCGAACCTACCCCTTTCCCACCCGCAGCACCTCAGGAACCCCTCCCCCATCCGCAACAGCCCCGCACCCGCCCCTCCCCCACCCATGGAACCCCCACACCCGCCCCTCCCACACCCTCAGCACCCCTGGACCCCCTCCCCATCCGCTGCACCCCCGCACCCACCCCTCTCCCAGCCGTCGCGCCTCCGGACCCCCTACCCACCTGCATACCTGCCCCTCCGCCACCTGCAGTGCTTCCAGACCCCCTCACCCATCTGCCACACCCCCGTACCTGCATCCCGCCCCTCCCTCACCCGCGGCACCTCCGGACCCAATACAACACCCGCAGCACCCCCCGCACCCGCCCCTTCCACACCCGCAGCGCCTCCAGAACCCCTCTGCAACAGCCCTGCACCTGCCACTCCCTCACCTGCAACACCCCCACCCCTTCCCCACCCGCAGCAACTCTGGCCCCCCTCCCCAGCCCCCACTCCCCCGCCCTTCCCCGTCGCAAGGAGCTACGCCCTCTTCACCATCGAACGCCCTTTCGTCATGCAATATTTAACCACTAACAAAACTAGGAATACAGGTAATACTCTATATAATACAAATACTGAACCCCAGAAAGGCGTGCAGGGGTTAAGGGGGTGTAGCCCCTTATGACGGTGTGTGAAGAGCGCCCGTAGGGCGCGATGAAGCACCTAGTTAACTATGTTACTTTGTATACTCTAGTCATTCCACCACCGCACCAAGAGGATCTGCCACCACCGTGCAGTTTCAACATGACACCAGCGCGCACTTTGAACCTGACACCACCGCGCAAAGTGGGCCTGCCACCACCACGCAAAGTGAACCTGCCACCATCGCGCAAAGTGGACCTGCCACCACCACACAAAGTGAAACTGTCACCACCGCACAAAATTGAACTGCCACCACCGCGCAAAGTGAACCTGCCACCACCATGCAAACTGGACTTGAGACCACAGCGCAAAGTGGACCTGCCACCACAACGCAAAGTGGACCTGCAGCCACTGTGCAGTTTGAACTTGGCACCACCGCGCAATGTGAACCTGCCACCACCACGCAAAGTGGACCTGCAACTACGGCGCAAAGTGGACATGCCACCACGGGGCAAAGTGGACCTGCCACCACGGCGCAAAGTGGGCCTGCCACAACCGTGCAGTTTAAACCTGGTACCACCCCACAAAGTGAACCTGCCACCACCGTGCAAAGTGGGCCTGCCACCACCACGCAAAGTGAACCTGCCACCATCGCGCAAAGTGGACCTGCCACCACCACACAAAGTGAAACTGTCACCACCGCGCAAAATTGACCTGCCACAACCACGCAAAGTGAACCTGCCACCACCATGCAAAGTGGACCTGCCACCACAACGCAAAGTGGACCTGCAACCACTGTGCAGATTGAACTTGGCACCACCGCGCAATGTGAACCTGCCACCACCACGCAAAGTGGACCTGCCACTACGGCGCAAAGTGGACATGCCACCACGGGGCAAAGTGGACCTGCCACCACGGCGCAAATGGGACCTGCCACAACCGTGCAGTTTAAACCTGGTACCACCACACAAAGTGAACCTGCCACCACCGTGCAAAGTTAACCTGCCACCACCACGCAAAGTTAACCTGCCACCACAGCGCAAAGTGGACCCACCACCACCGCGCAAAGTGGACCCACCACCACCACGCAAAATGAACCCGCCACCACCATGCAAAGTGGACCTGCCACCACGGCGCAAAGTGAACCTGCCACCACGGCGCAAAGTGAACCTGCCACCACCATGCAAAGTGGACTTGAGACCACAGTGCAAAGTGGACCTGCCACCACAACGCAAAGTGGACCTACAACCACTGTGCAGATTGAACTTGGCACCACCGCGCAATGTGAACCTGCCACCACCACGCAAAGTGGACCTGCCACTACGGCGCAAAGTGGACATGCCACCACGGGGCAAAGTGGACCTGCCACCACGGCGCAAATGGGACCTGCCACAACCGTGCAGTTTAAACCTGGTACCACCACACAAAGTGAACCTGCCACCACCGTGCAAAGTGGACCTGCCACCACCACGCAAAGTTAACCTGCCACCACAGCGCAAAGTGGACCCACCACCACCGCGCAAAGTGGACCCACCACCACCACGCAAAATGAACCCGCCACCACCAAGCAAAGTGGACCTGCCACCACGGCGCAAAGTGAACCTGCCACCACGGCGCAAAGTGAACCTGCCACCACGGCGCAAAGTGGACCTGCCAACATGGTGCAAAGTGAACTTGCCACCACCACGCAAAGTGGACCTGCCACCACCATGCAGTTTAGAGTTAACACCACCACACAAAGTGGATCTGCCACCACCGCGCAAAGTTAACCTGCCACCACCATGTAAAGTTAACCTGCCACCACCGTGCCAAGTGGACCTGCCACCACTGCGCCAAGTGGATCTGCCACCACCATGCCAAGTGGTCCTGCCACCACCACACAAGGTGAACCTGCCACCACCGCACCAAGTGGACCTGCAACCATCATGCCAAGTGGAGCTGCCACCACCACTGACTTTTGACCTGCCACCACTGCTGACTTTTGACCTGCCACCCCCGCTGACTTTTGACCTGCTACCACCACTGACTTTTGACCTGCCACCACCGCTGACTTTGGTCCTGCCACCACTGCTGACTTTGGAGCTGCAGCCACCGCTGACTTTGGAGCTGCAGCCACCGCTGACTTTGGAGCTGCCACCACTGAATTTAGACCTGCCACCACTGCACTGCGTGGACCTGCAACCATCATGCCAAGTGGAGCTGCCACCACCACTGATTTTTGAGCTGCCACCACCGATTACTTTTGACCTGCCACCACCACTGACTTTTGACATGCCACCATCACTGACTTTTGACCTGCCACCACCGCTGACTTTTGACCTGCCAGCACCGCTGACTTTTGACCTGCCAGCACCGCTGACTTTTGACCTACCACCCCCGCTGACTTTTGACCTGCCACCCCCGCTGACTTTTGACCTGCTACCACCACTGACTTTTGACCTGCCACCACCGCTGACTTTGGTCCTGCCACCACTGCTGACTTTGGAGCTGCAGCCACCGCTGAATTTGGACCTGCCACCACTGAATTTGGACCTGCCACCACCGCACTGTGTGGACCTGCAACTATCATGCCAAGTGGAGCTGCCACCACCACTGATTTTTGAGCTGCCACCACCGATGACTTTTGACCTGCCACCACCACTGACTTTTGACCTTCCACCACCATCGACTTTTGACCTGCCACCACCGCTGACTTTGGTCCTGCCACCACCGCTGACTTTGGAGCTGCAGCCACTGCTGACTTGGGAGCTGCAGCCACTGCTGACTTGGGAGCTGCAGCCACTGCTGACTTTGGACCTGTCCCCACCACTGAATTTGGACCTGCCACCACCACTGAATTTGGACCTGCCACCACCGCACTGTGTGGTCCTGCTATCACCTTACCACGTGGTCCTGCTACCACCACACCACGTGGTCCTGCCACCACCATATATATACCAGTAAGAAGATGATAGCACACAGGGATATTTAAGAAACATAATTTTCTCATAAATACTGGAAAATGTGATAGTGATGTTTTCTGGAGAAAAGAGATAAATATTTCTTCCCCTGATTACATACCCTCCGACATATTGAAGGGTATGTAACCTGAAGAAGAAATATTTATCTCTTTTTTTTTTTAAACTTACAGTACCTCCATCTCCACAATTTCCAGCTTTTATTAGATAATTGTTTATTAAATATCCCCCACAGTCTCCTGCATTCAATAAAAGCAAATAAAAATAAAAGCAATTAAACCATAACACTATGTTGCATTTTTTTGGACCTGCCACCACCGCACTGTGTGGACCTGCAACCATCATGCCAAGTGGAGCTGCCACCACCACTGATTTTTGAGCTGCCACCACCGATGACTTTTGACCTGCCACCACCGCTGACTTTTGACCTGCCACCACCGCTGACTTTTAACCTGTCACCCCCGCTGACTTTTGACCTGCCACCCCCGCTTACTTTTGACCTGCCACCACCGCTGACTTTAGTCCTGCCACCACTGCTGACTTTGGAGCTGCAGCCACCGCTGACTTTTGACCTGCCACCACTGAATTTGGACCTGCCACCACCGCACTGTGTGGACCTGCAACCATCATGCCAAGTGGAGCTGCCACCACCACTGATTTTTGAGCTGCCACCACCGATGACTTTTGACCTGCCACCCCCGCTGACTTTTGACCTGCCACCACCGCTGACTTTGGTCCTGCCACCACTGCTGACTGTGGAGCTACAGCCACCGCTGACTTTGGACCTGCCACCACCACTGAATTTGGACCTGCCACCACCACTGAATTTGGACCTGCCACCACCGCACTGTGTGGTCCTGCTACCACCACACCACGTGGTCCTGCTACCACCACACCACGTGGTCCTGCCACCACCATATATACACCAGTAAGAAGATGATGGCACACGGGGATATTTAAGAAACATAATTTTCTCATAAATACTGGAAAATGTGATAGTGATGTTTTCTGGAGAAAAGAGATAAATATTTCTTCCCCTGATTACATACCCTCCGACATATTGAAGGGTATGTAACCTGAAGAAGAAATATTTATCTCTTTTTTTTAAACAAACTTACAGTACCTCCATCTCCACAATTTCCAGCTTTTATTAGATAATTGTTTATTAAATATCCCCCACAGTCTCCTGCATTCAATAAAAGCAAATAAAAATAAAAGCAATTAAACCATAACACTATGTTGCATTTTTTTTTAAATGTATACCAAACTGTCAGGATATTGAAGAAGAAAGTTGTGGATTCAAAGGCCCTCTTTATATACTAGGACTTAGCGTTACGGTAATTAGGTCCTTTGTAAACATCTAGCTTTTGTCTTTGAGTCTTAAGGTTATAATATTGGGGAAGAAAGGGAAACACAAGAGTGGAACCATGGTGCACTATACAGTATAGAGCAATACATACTCTAAACCTAAGTACACACTATACAATTATTGGGCCGATTTCCTAATAATCGGGAGATTGGACTGAATTATTGTATAGTGGTGCCGATGCCCACTCCACAATACAAAGTACCGCTATTCAGAATAATTAAAATAAACTCTGCAATCTAACATAGAGCAAATTTGAGGTTCTTGGTATACTTTTTAGCTAAAAAATACTAGCCCATCAACCAGCATCTAGGTGACTTCGTCTCTGATGGGTTCCTAACACAAAGTTTGAGTCCGGGTCGCAGGACCCCAACCTCTCACAAGACGGTGAGAGCCAGTCACCCCAGGGTAGCACACCAGTGAAAAGCTATGGTGTTAGTGTTAATAAGAAAGAAGCAAAAAGCTATGTATTACAAAGTGTTGCACATGTGAAAGGTGTTAAGAAAAGACAATAAAAAGGTGTAGTATTAGTACAAGAAAAAATAAGATTTTGAACCTACCGGTAAATATTTTTCTCGTAGTCCGTAGAGGATGCTGGGGACTCCGTAAGGACCATGGGGTATAGACGGGCTCCGCAGGAGACATGGGCACTATAAAGAACTTTTAGTATGGGTGTGCATTGGCTCCTCCCTCTATGCCCCTCCTCCAGACCTCAGTTAGAGAACTGTGCCCAGAGGAGATGGACAATACGAGGAAAGGATTTTATTAATCTAAGGGCAAGATTCATACCAGCCCACACCAATCATACTATATAACCTGGAAAACACATAACCAGTTAACAGTATGAACCAATAACATTATCAGTCAGACACCGATTCCAAACTGTAACATAACCCTTATGTAATCAAAAACTATATACAAGTCTTGCAGATCCAGTCTGCACTGGGACGGGCGCCCAGCATCCTCTACGGACTACGAGAAAAAGATTTACCGATAGGTTTAAAATCTTATTTTCTCTTACGTCCTAGAGGATGCTGGGGACTCCGTAAGGACCATGGGGTTTATACCAAAGCTCCAAATCGGGCGGGAGAGAGCGGATGACTCTGTAGCACCGACTGAGCAAAGCGAGGTCCTCGTCAGCCAGGGTATCAAACTTGTAGAATTTAGCAAAAGTGTTTGAACCCGACCAAGTAGCTGCTCGGCAAAGCTGTAATGCCGAGACCCCTCGGGCACCCGCCCAAGAAAAGCCCACCTTCCTAGTGGAATGGGCCTTCACCGAATTTCTCTGCTAGGATTCGGCGTTCAACCGCCATGCCGTCAAACGCAACCGCGGTAAGTCTTGGAATACGCAGGGGCCGCTGCTGCAACAGGTCCTCCCTGAGAGGAAGGGGCCAAGGATCTTCTGTGAGCATTTCCTGAAGATCTGAGTACCAGGCCCTTCGAGGCCAGTCTGGAACAATGAGTATCGACTGTACTCTTTTCTGTCTTATAATCCTCAAAATATTTGCGATGAGAGGAAGAGGAGGAAACACACAGACTGTCTGAAACACCCATGGTGTCACCAGGGCGTCTACTGCTACTGCCTGAGGGTCCCGAGACCTGGCACAGTACCTCGGAAGCTTTTTGTTGAGGCGTGACGCCATCATGTCTATTTGAGGAATTCCCCAGAGACTCGTTATCTCTGCAAAGACTTCTTGATGAAGTCCCCACTCTCCTGGATGGAGACCGTGTCTGCTGAGGAAGTCCGCTTCCCAGTTGTCTACTCCCGGAATGAAGACAGCTGACAGAGCGCTTACGTGATTTTCCACCCAGCGAAGAATCCTGGTGGCTTCCGCCATTGCGACTCTGCTCCTTGTCCCGCCTTGGCGGTTCACATGTGCCACTGCTGTGACATTATCTGACTGAATCAGAACCGGTAGGTTGCGAAGAAGACTCTCCGCTTGTCGAAGGCCGTTGTATATGGCCCTTAATTCCAGCACATGTATGTGCAGACAGGCCTCCTGGTTTGACCATAGTCCCTGAAAATTTCTTCCTTGCGTGACTGCTCCCCATCCTCGGAGGCTTGCGTCCGTGGTTACCAGAACCCAGTTCTGACTGCCAAACCTGCGAAGGTGAGCACTTTGCAGCCACCATAGAAGAGACACCCTGGCCCTGGGGGACAGTGTTATTTTCTGATGTATTTGTAGATGGGACCCGGACCACTTGTCCAGAAGGTCCCACTGAAACGTCCTCGCATAAAACCTGCCGAAGGGAATGGCCTCGTAGGAGGCCACCATTTTTCCCAGAACTCGAGTGCATTGATGAACTGACACTCTTTTTGGCTTTAGCAGGTCTCTGACCATGTTCTGGAGGTCCTGGGCTTTTTCCAACGGGAGAAAAACCTTCTTTTGTTCCGTGTCCAGTATCATGCCTAGGAACGATAACCGAGTCGTTGGAACCAATTGTGACTTTGGCAGAATGAGAATCCAACCGTGCTGTTGGAGCACCCTCAGGGAGAGCGACACGTTCTTCAGCAATTGATCTCTTGATCTCGCTTTTATCAGGAGATCGTCCAAGTATGGGATAATTGTGACACCCTTCCTTCGCAGGATCACCATAATTTCCGCCATTACCTTGGTGAAAATCCTCAGGGCCGTGGGAAAGCCCAAACGGCAATGTCTGAAACTGGTAATGACAATCCTGTACAGCCAATCTCAGGTATTGTTGATGAGTGGAATATATGGGGACATGAAGGTAAGCATCCTTTATGTCTAGCGACACCATAAAATCCCCTCCTTCCAGGCGTAGGGGAGCCCCAGCGTCATGCGGTGGACTTAGCGGAAGCCAGGGAGGACTTCTGCTCTTGGGAACTAGCCGAAGCAGGTCTTCTCTTACCTCTACCCTTACCTCTGGCAAGGAAAGAGGAGCCCCGACCTCTTCTGGACTTATGTGACCGAAAGGATTGCATCTGATACCGTGGAGGTTTCTTTTGCTGTTGGGGAACAAAAGTCAAAAGGGTAGATTTACCCGCTGTGGAAACCAGGTCCGCGAGACCATCCCCAAACAAAACATCACCCTTGTAAGGTAAGACCTCCATATGCTTTTTTGAGTTCGCATCACCCGTCCATTGGCAGATCCATAAATATCGTCTTGCAGAAATAGCCATGGCATTGAGCGTCCCTCATATATAAGACTGCGTCCTTAATATGAGCTAATGTTTAAAAAATGGTATCCCTATTAAGGTCAGCTGACAGGGTATCTGTCCAAGCTGCTACTGCACTACATACCCATGCCGACGCAAATGCAGGTCTAAGTAAAGTACCAGTATGTGTATATATAGACTTCAATGTAGTCTCCTGCCTGCGGTCCGCAGGATCCTTGAGGAGACGGTAGCGCCACCTTCTTGGACAGGCGTGTTAAAGCCTTGTCCACTGTGGGAGAGGATTCCCAACGTACCCTATCCTGCGTAGGGAAAGGGTACACCATAAGAATCCTTTTGGGAATCTGCAGTTTATTATCTGGAGTTTCCCAAGCTTTTTCACATAACTCGTTAAGTTCATGAGATGGAGGAAAGTTTACTACCTGTTTCTTCTCCTTAAACATGTGCACCCTCGTGTCGGGCACTGAGGGTTCATCAGTGATATGCAAAACATCTTTAATTGCAATAATCATGCACTGAATACTCTTTGTCACCCTAGGGTGCAATCTCGCTTCATCATAGTCGACACTGGAATCAGAGCCCGTGTCGGTATCTGTGTCCACTATTTGTGACAAGGGACATTTCTGAGACCCCGACGGGCCCTGTGAGTCGGTGTAATCTGTGGATTGACCCCCTGTCGACACCCTGGACTCTGCTTTGTCCAGTCTCTTATGTAATGATGTTACACGTGCATTTAACATATGCCACATATCCATCCAATCCTGAGTCGGCACCACCGACGGGGACACACCACTCATCTGCTCCACCTCCTCCTTGGATAAGCCTTCAGCTTCAGACATGCCGACACACACGTACCGACACCCCACACACACAGGGATATAACTATAAGGGGACAATTCCCCAAACCAGGTCCTTTGGAGAGACAGAGAGAGAGTATGCCAGCACACACCCAGCGACAAACTGACACTGGAATAAACCCACATAGCGCTTTTATATGAAATTACACTGATTTCCCCACTCACTGCGCCTGTAATGTGCCCCCCTCCTCCTTTTTCAGCCCTCTGAGTTCGTTCAGCAGGGGAGAGTCCGGGGAGCCAGCGTTGTCTGCAGCTTCTGTGGAGAAAATGGCGCTGGTTAGTGCTGAGGATCAAGCTCCGCCCCCTCCAGCGGCGGGCTTCGGTCCCACTCTGATTAACAAAAAATGTCGGGGGTTGTATTATTTACTGCCTCCGCAGCCTAATAATGTATATTGTGCCCATCCAAGAGGTTTATTGCTGCCCAGGGCGCCCCCCCTGCGCCCTGCACCCATATGTGCCTTTCTGTGTGTGTTGTCTGGGAGCAATGGCGCGCAGTGTTACCGCTGCGCGCTTACCTCAGTGAAGATCTGAAGTCTTCTGCCGCCTTGAAGTCTTCTTTTCTTCTCATACTCACCCGGCTTCTTTCTTCCGGCTCTGCGAGGAGGACAGCGGCTCCGGGACGAACCCCAGGGTGAGACCTGTGTTCCGACTTCCTCTGGAGCTAATGGTGTCCAGTAGCCTAAGAAGCAGAGCCTATTATTTAAGTAGGTCTGCTTCTCTCTCCTCAGTCCCACGATGCAGGGAGTCTGTTGCCAGCAAAGCTCCCTGAAAATAAAAAACCTAACAAAATTCTTTTACACAGAAAACTCAGGAGAGCTCCATGTAATGCACCCTATCTCCTCTGGGCACAAGATCTAACTGAGGTCTGGAGGAGGGGCATAGAGGGAGGAGCCAGTGCACACCCATACTAAAAGTTCTTTATAGTGCCCATGTCTCCTGCGGAGCCCATCTATACCCCATGGTCCTTACGGAGTCCCCAGCATCCTCTAGGACGTAAGAGAAAATTAAGAGTGTTTAAAATAGTGCTAAATTAAATGTAAGTGACGACCGTGTTGGTTTTAAAGTGTCACATTTGTGGCTCAAGTCTAAGGAACCCTTGCAAAACAGCAGCTACTTCAAAATGGTCAAATATGGTGTTTGTGCCCACTTTACCTGTTTCATGCCCAAAAATTTGCTGGCACAGGCAAAATACATCTGAAGCTTGGGTCAGGTATTGGCTTTTTTGCTTTTTTTTTCGGTGTTAACTGAGTGACCCAGCTAGATTTAATTGATTTAATACAACATGTTGTGGAAAAGAAGCTGGAAAAGCAGAAGGTACTACACAGAACGCTGACACCTGACAAAACTAAAATAAATAAATGCCCTATTCTGTATAATGATATACGTACACTGCGATGATTTAATGTAATAAAAGCAAACACAGAAACTAGTGCACAACTTTCCAGCCAGCAACAGACGGAAGGCGGATGGGACAGCACCCTGCAGCTACCCCCAGAGAAGGAGGCACAGGCCCGGGGGCACTGCTCTCATGCAACTATATACACACAGCACAGCTCCATAATAAGTACACATACACCGCTACATAGTAAACGTGTACAGACCACACCTATGGGAACCTAACCCATACACGGCACACAGAAGGCAAAATAATATGACCTCACTCTCTCGGCCGCCGTTAGTGTAACTTGGTGACCACTACCGTCAGCAGCCACCGTAGATGGGTGCACAACGATGGCAGCTCTCCCCGTGATGCCCTCCTCTCCGCCCCTCCCGCCATGGCATGACGTAAGGGCAGGGCCATAACTAGGTGTGTACCAGCGGTGTCTGGCACACAGCACATGTGCACTGTGGGCGCAGGACCACCGGCAACACCTGCAGGCTGGGCTGGTATAATGGTGGTGGGCCGTCCATGGGCCCCCACAGAGTCCGCAATTTCCATTTATGTACCTCGGCCCAGTTGCAGGTTCCTAGTGAATAGCTGGCACAAGAGGGAAAACACAGCACTGGGGAAAGGGGGAAGAGTATGCAGCAAAAGGGCTTAGAGTATGGCCAGGGTCTCACTCCTTGCTGCGGCTATTCCGCCACCTCACGACCCGGCTCCTTCGGCCTTCAGTGTCGCACGGGATGCTGAGCACCGCATCGGGCTGCACTCTTTGCCAGGGTCCTCTCTCCAGCCAGCCGGTCGCCTCTGGTCCTCCGCCGGGGTCTTCTCTTCTGCCTCCGGGCAGTGCTGTCCTCCGGGAGGGGACCTTCTGGTGTCCTGCAGCTGGTTGCTACACAGAGCTTGCTCGGGGTCCTGATGCCGGTTTGCGCGGGGTGTCTTCTGCTGTGCCTGTGATTCCAGTCTCTGGCTGACGCTGCTCCTCCGCTTCTCCTCATCATGATGGGGGTCTTCCACGGAGTCCTGGTCCGCTGGCTGCTCCTCCGTTCCCAGCACTGCTTCACTCCTCAAGCACTGACACCTCTGGTCGTTCTGTACAGATGGGCAGTGGTTCGGGCAGTCCTCAGTCCCTCACAGAGGTCCTCTTACCAGTGATAGCCAGTCCTCAGCTCCCGATCCTCCTGTCCGGCTGTGCACCCATAGTCTTCGCATGATGGCGCTACATCCAAATACACAGCACACCTGGGTGCTGTAACGTAGCGCTGTGGTAGCTCTGGTGCCGCTGTCCCGCACAGCCTCAGATGCCTGAGCGGCGCAGCACAGACACAGCCAGTGCCACCATGGTAGATGCTAGAATCAAGTGAGCTAAAGGAACTCTGATGTCAGGGGGAGGAGCTAGGCCGGCAGGATAGTACTGCCACTATCCACGCCACCAACTACTCCCCTTAGTAACCTGGTGGCAAGTGAAGCGAGCCACCAAGCCCGAAGCGTGGTGAGCAAAGTGTGGCGAGCGTACATTTCGGGTACCCTGTTTGGAGCCTGCTCCTCCCCCTGGTGACATCAGAGGTCCTTTCCCCAACTTGGTTTTAGCCATAACCGTGCCACCAACTCCCTGCTCTCCCGGCTCTGCACCCGTCGGCTCCCTTTGCTGGCTCTCACATTGCGGAGTCTCCTCCCCGTACACTGGCAGCGGCAGCACAGGATACACAAAGGAGCCTTATGGGGACATTTGCTAAGAAGTGATAAAAGTTGGGAAGTGAGCCAGTGGAGAAGTTGCCCATGGCAACCAACTAGCTGCTCTGTATACTTTTACAGTATACAAATTATAAATGTTACGTCAATGCTGATTGGTTGCCATGGGCAACTTCTCCACAGGCTGCTCTCGCTTGCTGGCTACCAGGGTCTGTCTGGATATCCCCGCTCTGTGGCTCCCCCTCCCCGGCTTTCCCCCTGCTGCGGTCCTATCGGGGATCTGGTTGACTCTGACGACTGCTATCCGGTGCCCCCGAGACTGCTTGCTCAGTGGCTCCTCTTCGGTGTGCATCCTGCTGCCTGCGTGCTGTTGGAGGAAGACTCCAGTGTGCGCTGATGGCTCCTGCGGACTGCCCTGCTCCTGTGTATGGGTATACCTCTATATGTATCTGTCTAATTATCTCTATATATAACGATGTCTCACTCTCTATATCTATCTCTATATCTCTCTCTCCTGCCCACCCTGATCAGCCGCTGCTCTGATCACCTTCCCCATCCCGTGCATTAAGCTTGCCAGACCAGCTCCTCCTGCCCCCTCCCAATCAGAGCTGCCAGCCCCTGCTCTGATGGTTAGTTCTAAATCCAAGTTGGGTAAGGGACCTCTGACGTCACCAGGGGGAGGGGCCACATCACCAGGGAGCGGAGCCATGCCCGAACAGGGTACCCGAAATGTACCCCTGCGGGCTCGGTGGCTCGCTCCACTTCGCTCGCCACTGGGTTACTAAAGGTAGTAGAAAAGAACAACAAATGAAGCGCTGTACTACCAGAATCTTTAAATTAAAATTAAATTTATTTATCCCACCACATCCTATAGCAAAAAATACATACAATAAAAACAAAAAAGACAAAAAACACACACGGCCGGTGTCAATAATTAAAATATTACAATAAAAACACCAACAATGAATTATTAGTCATATAGTTGGAGAATTACAAACTTCTATATAGGAAATAATTAATTTATATTTAATCAGGGTAAAAGGATCACCCCAAATTCAACCATTGAAAAGAATCCAATCTTAATGACTAATATTCACTGCCACCATTTCAAATCTAGGATACTTAATTGAGCTTTTAAGCGTAATTAATGTCAGACAAGTTAAAAATACATAATACTCCTACTGTTATTGGTCAAATTACGATTCTTAGAACAGTGATTCATCCAAAATTGAACTGCAATATTAATCTTTATTGATTATTTTAATCCTCCGTTTAGCCTGATACTTCCTTAGCTCAAGCTCAATTTGCTTCAGAGTATTGTGTTGGTATATATACTTTTGCCACTGTTCTAATTAGTGACTGTGATCCTTAATTAATTCCAGCAATCTTCTCCAATTGGACTTTTTGAAGCACAGTCCCTTCATTAAAATCCAGTCAGCTCTCGCTGGTGGATTTAATCAACACTGATATAATCAGCTCTCACTCAGGTAATTATTGGTCATAAATTAACCTTATTTCATGAGTCCCGCAGATGTTAATAAATCATTGATGAGAGTCCATGATTACTGTGTTAGTATTCAATGTATTCAACATTTTCAGCAATTATTATCCATGGTGTTAATGGCTAAGTCTCAAGCAAATCATCACCTCTTAAATAGGGTGTGGGGCACAACAATTCAACGGACCTTATTTTCTTGCCAATGCAGTTAGAGCACTCCCAATGGAACTGGCTGTTCTCACCGTAAGATGTTCCCTCCTTGGAGCCTCAATAAATACGTGCCGCAAGTTAGTCCATCGTGTCCCCTCAGAGTCTTAGCCGTCAGATCCGGACCCGTGTATCCCTTCTCAACGCGTTTCTCCACCTGTATTCTCGGCGGCTTCCTCAGGAGAATATTGAGAATATTAGACCTCTTAGTTTCAGCCTTTTTAAATAGCACTATCTGCGCGCGCTTCTCGGCGCCGCTGCACCCTGCCCACGTGACCATTGCGTTCCATCTATCAACCACTTCCGGATGTAGTCATGGTAACTCGGCGCATAGTGATGGTCTGTGCATTCCATTTCCTCAAGCAGCTGGGACGTCCTTGGATAATGTCCACACATCTCTGAGTGATCGTTGCCCTAGAGATATAGACGCCCAGTAGTCATGGAGATATTTTCCCATCTGATTATATAATAGAGACAACTCCATTATCACAGATCTTTTATCATAAGGAGGATTTTATCGTAACAAGGCTTGATAAAAGGTCTATATTTTTGCATTCCTTCATATAGTCCTTCATTATATAGTAGCTGTCGGACATGATGAGACATATAAAAATATATATATACTAAATTCATCTATAACACCTAACCAATTCATTATTAATTGATTAACAAACTGAAATAAATATAATCAATCTATATTATTTTATATCCCTTAGATTATTATCCACGATGTCACCACAATTTAAAACTCTATCCAATAATTACTAACACTCTCCCCTATATAAAAAATATGTATACTGTTAATTATAAGGTTAGAGACCATTTAATAACCCGGTGTTTCAGTATTTGTTCCTTTAATTTAATCGCACTCACTATTTTTTGTTTAGGAACATTAACACCACAAGGTTTAAATGATACAGTGGAGCTAAACAACATATATTAATGTATTGGTTACTTCTATTGATTGGGGGTTGGGTTGTCCTTTGGTATAATCAATTATTCATTGAATTATTTAATGAATAATAGGGGTAAGAATTCATTTAATCTTAATGATGGAATAGTGAGTGCGATTAAATTAAAGGAACAAATACTGAAACACCGGGTTATTAAATGGTCTCTAACCTTATAATTAACACCCCCCATTTCTCTCTGGCCTAATTCCCTGCCCCCAGCTGTCTCTCTTTGGCCTTATTACCCCCCCTCCCCTCCTGTTTCTTATGATTGCCGGCACCTGTTTTGAACAGGTTAATGGATAAGAAAGGTGTTTCAGCACCAGTGATGGCAATCATAAATTAAGAGGGAAGCCCAGGAGCAGAGCTTTCTGTTCCTCCTGGAGAAGGTAATGTTGGGAGGTATGTGTTTCTGTAACCTGGCTATGCTATTTGACTTCCTGGACTCCAGCTATGATTTCCCTGACTTTGATCCTGGCTGTCAGGACCTGGTATGTGGGTGTCTCTGAACCAGTGTCAGAGCTGTGAGGAGTGTTGAAAGCGAGAGGGTTTGCTGTAATTCCTTTGCAGCAATAGGGACAATGATCAGCTGGAACTTAGAACTGGAGTGACTGGAGGCTTGGATGGTATCAGGAGATGTATAGCGGAGAACTACAACTAGCACCAAGTGGTTGACGGACACCCAGAGCAGGGGTGCGAAGTCTAACCCGCAGTGGTTTTCACCAAGGATCCCCACAAGGGAAATTGGGCTTCGCTGCGCTCGATGGGCAGGTTGCAGCCCCCTGTCTGGGTCACTTGGAGCTAGCACTAAATGAACTATGAGGGATAACTAGCAATCTAAGCCCTTGGAACTCGGGTCGATGGTGTCAAAGTCGAAAAATATTGCAGTACACACATCAAGTACAAACTACACATAGATGGCCTCAGTGTGCGTACGTGTTCGGCTGTTATTGCACATGTTCGCAAATTGCGTATGGTCACTCCCGTGGTCCTGCGCATTAGAGCGTGGTATGAGTAATTACAGTGGAATTTGTACTCTCATGGAAAAGCCACAAAGACATATCATAAATCTAATCTATATATTGTATAAATCCCACACTGTCTGCTTTTTCTTCTAAATAGCATGAAGATCGGTCACACATAAATTAAAACTCCCAGAGACTAAAATACAATGGCCTTATTTGCACTAGGCTTTGAAATTCTATGAAGAAGGCAAACACCTTTGTTTGCTAGGATAGCCGAGTTTCTATTTAAAACAATAAGTACTGGATTGTCATTGTCTCACCTGAAGACAAAAACAAACGAAGAGACAATACCCAGGAACCGAAGCTGCGAGAAACTAAATTAGCAAATAGCTAACCAAGATACAAACCAGACATTTAGAAATCTGAGATATTAACATTCATAGTTTAAACTCTTGGAGATGTATGTGTATATATATATATATATATATATATATTTCCTAACAAATTGTAATAGCAGGAGTATGTGTGAGTGTGTACATATATATATATATATATATATATGAGGTCGAAAATAGAAACGGGGGCGCTCAGATATCACGGTGCACTACCAATAATAAATAATAAAATATGAAATCAAGTGTATAGAGTACGTGACACTTCCTCTAGAGTAAGAGTGGCTGCAACCTTAAGCAATAAATATGTGCTTGGAAAACACATAAACAAGATTTTCAGAAAGTGAAGAAAAGGGCGCCTACTAGTGTCTAGTAAAATTATAGAGCTGGTGTGATTGAGAACAGGATACTACTTATCTGGCATAAACAGACTTTTGCTTCAGTCATAGGACCAGTACAGGTACATGAAAAAAGAAGAACAGAATAACATAGCGCGTACTGTTTTTACGCAATCACAATCTACAGATCATATAAACCAATTGTGTGTTAAAAAACTTTCTGGGTAAAGGTAAATCCCAAAATTTAAAATCCACAGCCAGGGATTTTGTTTTAAAAGTTTTTCACAATAATAAAACACACATAAAACATAAAGGTAGAAGTATAAGATATACAGTTTTCAATCTACAGATCAAATGAACCAATTATGTGTTTAAAAAACTTTCTGGGTATAGGCAAATCCCAAAAATTGAAATCCACAGCCAGGGATTTTTTAAAAGTTTTTCACAAAATTTAATAAAACACATAAAACATAAAAGGTAGAAGTAATGCGAGCGTACAAGATAAAATTGAATGACAAGCTTATCTGTCCATATTAGGAATGGGATACATCAGATTTTTCATAAGCATCCAAGATAAATAGTAAAAATTCAAACGTACAAAAAATAAGTATTAAAACAGCTTATCTGCCCATAAGGGAAGTTCAGGTGCATCAGTATGTGTATGTATATATATATATATATATATATATATATTTCCTAACAAATTGTAATAGCAGGAGTATGTGTGAGTGTGTACATATATATATATATATATATATATATATATATATGAGTATATGGATATATGTGGATATATGTATATCTCGAGGATGGAAATAGATAATCATATCATGTGTGGGATCATATTGTTCAGAGTCACGTAAACATTAATCTGATGGGAATAAGAATATTATTATATGTTACCACATTAAGTTATTAATAATACCAGATTTATGTAGGATTAATGTGATGGGTTTAACGGGGCATGGGGCGGGAACTCAGATGCAAACAACAGAAACCACATCTCAAGTCCTAGCCATCACCCACTTCTTGAGCTGACCAATGATCTCCGGTGCACAGGATATGTCCCACCCCCGAACCAATGGAAGAAGAGCACACAGTGTCTATTGTATTAGGTTTTGGAAGAGTTGTATAAAGAGAGCCTGTTGCAGGCCTGGTCAGACAGAAGGCTCAGAAAGTTATCTATCAGATGACTGATGACCAGACTGGGTAGCGCGGCGAATCCAATCACGTATGTACCATTGACTGTAGCCATTATTCTGTTATATTGTATTGTATATATTGTAACCCCCTTTCAGTAATAATACGCTGTGGTGTCGGAACCCAGCAGTTTAATTACAATTTGGTGTTGTGTCTTCCTTGCCCTGCTAAGGTTTAAGGTGTATTATTATCGCATTGCATAGCTGTTAAGGGTTTGCGGTGTATCTCTGGGTGTGTACGCACTGTGTGTACTTTGTACCGTCAGTGCAGCGTTTGTACGCAAAGTCCGTACACAGTACGGGACTTTTTACGCTAATAGCGTAAAAAGTACATAGAGTGTGTATTAAGTATAGCGGCCGCAGCAGCTCCATGCTAAAGTGTATTTAAAGTGTATTTAAGGTGTGTTTAAGGTATCGTTTTCATTCCTGTATATAAATCAGCATTTTCAATTGGGGGCTCCGTCAGGGATTCCACATACTCACAGCCTAACAGGTCACAGCAGACTTAATCTATCAGCAAAAGGGTGGACAGAAAGTATCCTACGTAATCCTTTTCCTGGTCGATGGATGCACTGAAAACCCTACTTGTTTGCTGATTAGATGGCGTCTGCTCTGTATGGTTTGTAGAGATGCTGGTAGAACCCGTAAAGTAAACAGGAAAAAAGATATTTAAAAATCTGTGAATTTTTTTTGGCGGCAAAAGCGTACACGGCACCCATACTCTTTGTATACCCTCACATTGTTACCATAACACTCAGATTGCTAGATTAATTTAGATCTGTGTGAAACCGGTTACATTTGTTGCTATATAGTTAAAACTAAAATAAGTATTTAAGGAAGTAAGTGTAAAGCACAAACACAGTCTGGCCTGGTTGTAAAGGTTTATACAGAAAGAAACTGTGTGTTGTGTTAAGTGAGCGATTATAGTTAGTATTGCTTACATTTATAGAAGTTGTGGAATTTGTTTCATTGCGTACGCACATTGGTACATGTGGTACGGAACGTGAGGCCAGCGTAAAAAAAACGTGCACGTGGTGCAAGGCCGCACGCGTGGCATAGAGGTACGCATGGTTGCGTGCGCATAATAAAACCACACGATAGTTTGTTTAGTTTAAAGGTGGGACAGTAGCCACGCTACAATAGCACAAAACCGACCCGGTTTCTAAAAAAAAATTTGGTATAAAAAAAAAATTGAGTATATATATATATATATATTTTTTTTTATTACCTCTGGGGGTAAAGCTGCCAACCTGAATGAATCCAAATTTTCTGTACAGAAAAACAAAGTGTATTTGACAGAGCGAACGCAGGAGTGAGTAGATACTGAACCCAGGAACTGAAGTGGTCTGAAGTGGTCTAAAGTGGTAACACTGGGTTAGTAGAGGCCCGGTGGCGTAGGGTTCACTACCCTGCGTTATTAGGAACTGAAGTGGTCTGAAGTGATCCCATACAACTAAAGTGGTCAAGGCTAAGTGGTCTACAGCATTCGTAGGGCATATAGATAACTAGTATCTATAGGCTGTGCTATTGCATCGCATGTCCGTTTGTTCTGCACAGTGCAATGTGATATTATTGTGTGATATGCGCTGTGGAAGAGCATACGCAGACGTGATTGTATAGATAAAGGGGTTTTTCTTTGACAACGTCGGGAAATCTCCCTGGTGGGCTTCACTGGAAAGGGTGAAGGATAGTTATCTCATTTCTCTGTTTTTCACACTACAAACAATTCCAGTTGAAAGATACCGAAAAGGAATTTTTTCGCTGCCTCTCTCAGGAAAATATTCCAAACAGAACTTCCACCGAAAGAAATTACGGTGTTGTAAGGTCTGATAGGAGCCCTAAGTTGGGTACATTGCCTTCGCTATCAACAGTGTATGGTAGTACTGGCCAGCATGGGCGAAAGCGATTGGAAGGCGCTCGGAGATACTTCCACTGTCTACTTACATTGAGTATTTTGGTGTTTGTGGGAATTTTTTTTAGTTATTAAAAAGACCCACAAATATGGGAGCCAGTTGATCAAGTGAGAGACGTTTAGGCAGGGTTCAGGCAGAATTGTGGCCAAAAGGCTCAGCAAGGTTTATCATGTGCGAAAAATCTGGTTCACACACAAAAGTTTTATGCAATGAGTGGGTACGTATGACTAACAAAGATAGGTTACCATTCCCTAGGGTGGGCAGCTTTGAACCAGAGGTATTACAGAACTTAAGGATAAGGATATGAATCCATGAAACAAAGGATTAAACATAGAGATTGTTTAAATTTATGGCAACAGGAGGGGGATATGCAAAGGGAATTAGCTTGCGCAGCAGGTTCCAAACCTAGCGAGAAAACAATGGCGACTGCACCACCACCACCACCACCACCATATATTGTGGGGGAGAAAGTGGCTACAGGCAATGGTACATTGGTACAGGATAGGAGAGTAATTGATAAATGTACTAACGCTAACCCTTGCCAGTTGTATCCTGTTTTAAATTTTCCCCAGGACTGCGAGCAGGAAGATGAGCCCAGCACAATATCGGCACTCTCTCTAGCAGCCACCATACAGGACACTCAGGTGGGCACCAACAAGAGCAGTAGCAAGGCCCCATAGCGGAGGGATAAGTGAGGTCGTGTCCACAGGTAAGTACGGTACCATACATTATGCAGAGACAATAGCACCTCACATTATAGAGTCAAATCAAAATGATGTAATTGAATTAAATCCTGTCAGGGTGATTGCAGTCCCCAATGGGAAGACTGACGCTCAGGGAGTAACTCCCATCAGGAACATTGCCATGCATTGTCCTTGGTCCCGGGCAGAGTTAAGGTCAATTATGTCAGAATTTCCTGATCCCAGAAAAGATCTAGTCGCATGCCAGAGGTTCATTAAAGAGTTAGGTAACGCCAACGAACCCAGGAACAAAGATTGTCGAACAGTGCTATGGGTATGTTTACCCTCAAATATTGACCCCGCGAAATTCATAACGGATTGTAAGTTAGACGCAGAAGTACCTCTCACTGATGAGTACACTCAGGAGAATGTACGGCAAATCAATCTGCAATTAGGAGTATATTTCCCTACTGTTATCAAATGGAATAAAATCTTTTCCATAGGACAAAAGGAAGGTGAAACGGCATCCGAATATTTCCATCGAGCACTGCAGGAAATGGCTAGATACACTGGGATCGAGGACATTAAAGACAATGTACATCACAGGGAGGTAGCTGTTTCTGCATTAATGGACGGGTTGAAGGAGGCACTGAGAACAAGGGTACAGACCTCTCTACCAAACTGGAGAGGTATCTCGGTGGCTGCATTGAGAGAGTCCGCTGTCGAGCACGATAGGAACATCAGTAAGCACAGGGAGTCACAGGGGGAAAAGCTGATGACGGTAAGTATACAGGCCCTCACAGCAAAACCCCATCAGCCGAAAACCCAGACCCCTGCTGATTGGGAAAGACCTAGAATATGCTATGCTTGTAAAAAGGAAGGAAATTTTGCCCAGGATTGTAGGAATAAAGGTACACATAATGTAAACCAACCCCCTAGACCAGAATACGAACCTCACTACAATTCACATAATTGGGATCAGGGACCATATAGGAGAGGTTATTAGCCACATGCAGGGGAAACAAGGGGGTACCCACCAAGGAGGGACTGGCAGGCCTCCGAAAATTCCCAGCTACCCCCTTCACATATTGTAGCTGCCAATGCGCAGCGGGAGGGTCTCAACACACAATAGGGGTTGGGCTGTAGTCTGCAGCCAGTGAAGTTAATTGCTAACCTTGGTAGTGAACCTGAGGTAACGGTTGATGTAGCTGGTGTACCATTACCTTTTCTCGTAGATACAGGGGCGGCCAGGTCAGTGTTAAATTCGTTGGTAGGTATAAAAACCACGGGCAAAACAATTTCGGCAATGGGAGTAACAGGAACTGTGCAACAATACCCTTTGAGTAGACCTGCAGAGATTACGATAGTGCCCTTGCAAACAAAACATTCTTTTCTGTTGGCTGCATCAGCTCCTACTAATCTACTCGGCAGAGATTTATTGTGTAAAATGCGGTGTGTCATATACTGTACTCCTGAGGGTGTCTTCTTGGATATACCTGGGAACCACGCTCAAGAAGCACAAGATATATTAGACACCCCTCAAAGGCTAATGTCGCATTCTACTGTTATAGACAAATGTCCATCAAAGGTAGAGGAAACTATCTCACAAATACGGGGTTCCCTTTGGACCAAAGATGGACAAGACACTGGATTGATGGCAAATGTAGCTCCAGTAGTAGTAAAAGTAAAAGATGGTAGGATAGCTCCAAAAATCCCTCAGTATCCTCTGAAGCCAGAGGTAGAATTAGGAGTGTACCCTGTCATAGAGCGGTTGTTACAACAGGGCATCCTAGTCAGGACGTCTAGCACTGCCAATAGTCCCATCTTCCCAGTGAAAAAGAGTGGGGGGAGGGGTTACAGGCTAGTGCAAGATCTAAGGGGGATAAACAAGATAGTTGAGAGCCAATTCCCCATAGTGCCCAATCCAGCTGTCATCCTCATGCAAATTACCTCTACTGCAAAATCTTTCACTGTCATTGACCTCTGTTCCGCTTTCTTCTCTGTCCCTCTTCACCCTGACAGCCAATACCTTTTAGCTTTTACATACAGGGGAGAACAGTACACCTGGACTTGTCTTCCCCAAGGTTTCATTGACAGCCCGAGTATTTTCTCCCAGGCCTTGAATGACTGTTTACAATCCTTTCAACCCGAGAGTGGATCAGTGCTAATACAGTATGTCGATGACTTATTGTTGTGTTCTGACTCTCTCGAATCGTCCTTGAAAGACACGAAACAGCTTCTGTTTCATCTTTCCCAAACGGGACACAAGGTTTCAAAGGATAAGTTGCAGTTGTGCCAGACCAGGGTAAAATATTTGGGACATTGCTTGACTCAAGGACTTAGACACCTCACCGCTGATAGAATACAGGCAATTCGCGACATGACTCTGCCACAAACTCAGCAACAGATCCGCACTTTCCTTGGAATGTGTGGGTACTGCCGAAACTGGATCCCAGGGTACTCTATACTGGCTTTACCTTTGCAAGAAATGGTCTCTTCAAACAAACCAGAACGGGTCTCGCACACAGATGAGTCCGAACTGGAATTTGAGAGACTCAAACAGTGCCTATCACAGGCACCTGCATTAGGTATGCCAGATTATGAGAAGCCCTTCGAATTGTACGGTACGGAAAGTGCTGGGTGCGCGGCAGGGGTTTTAACACAGAGACATGGTGATGCCAGCAGACTGGTAGCATACTACAGTGCACAGTTGGACACCGTAGCGCGGTCTCTCCCCACATGCTTGCGGTGTGTCAGCGATAGCTTTGCTAGTAAGTAAAAGCGAGGACGTAGTGTTAGGACACAACTTGACCATCCATACACCTCATGCAGTATCAGCCTTACTGAACTCAGCCCAAACCAGACATGTCTCATCTGCTCGGTTTACAAAGTGGGAATTATCACTGATAGCCCCTGTAAACATCACCATTAAGAGATGCAGCTCACTAAATCCTGCAACTTACTTGCCAAGTGTGCCTGGACAGGCACAAAGGGTGGAGGATGAGAATGATGGTGAAGGAGGATTTAGTGCAGACACTGATACGCATGATTGTATGGAATACCTGAATCAGACTTTCACAGCGAGACCTGACATCAGTGACAACCCACTGGAAGGAGTAAACTTTACCTTCTACACTGATGGTAGTTGCCACAGACAGACAGAATCGGGAGACTTGTGTACTGGATATGCAGTTGTAGACGACAGAGGTATCATAGAAGCTGAACCCCTGGGCCCACCGCACTCAGCACAAGTTGCTGAGTTGGTCACCCTAACCAGAGCGTGTGAATTGGCCAAGGGTAAGTCAGCTAATATATACATGGATTCTAGGTATGCCTTTGGAGTAGTGCATGATTTCGGGGCCCTATGACGCCTCAGAAATTTCATGATGGCAGCTGGCACACCTGTAGCGCATGCGTCCCACATAAAAAGGCTTCTAACAGCGATACAAGAACCAGACAGAGTGGCTGTTATCAAGTGCAAAGCACATACTTACAACCAAGACCCAATTTCACTTGGTAACAGCCGGGCAGACGAAGCTGCTAAATCAGCAGCCAGCACCCCCATACAAACGAACATCACATCACTGATGACATTTAACACCATCAACACACAACAATTAATTGAAAAGCAAGATTTGTGTTCTTTACAGAAAAAGGCTGTCTGGAGGTCAAAGGGGTATGGCCAGGAATCCTTAGGACTGTGGACAGGTGGACAAGGTAAGCCGGTGGCCCCCAGAGCATATCTTCCAAGCTTAGCTGAGGCGGCACACGGTCTGACTCATCTGGGCAAAGAGGGTATGTGTAAGCCGGTGAGAGCCTACTGGTGTGCGCCAGGATTCTCTTCTCATGCAGGTAAGAGAGCAATGACATGTTTTACTTGCTTGAGGAAGAATATTGGAAAGTCAATACCAACAGAGCCATCCCATATCCCCCCGACAGACGGACCTTTTCAGGTAATACAAATCGATTTCATGCACTTACCACCCTGTAGAAATGTAAAATATGTGTTAGTTTGTATTGATGTATTTTCCAACTGGGTAGAAGCATTCCCGGCTGCCACAAATACTGCTACGTTCACTGCAAAGAAAATTGTGCAGGAATTTGTGTGTAGATATGGTATCCCTAGAATAATTGAAAGTGATAGGGGTACCCATTTTACAGGTGAAGTCTTTCAGGTCATGTGCAAACTGATGGGAATTAATAGCAAGCTGCATACTCCGTACCGACCACAGGCGAGTGCAAAGGTGGAGAGAGTGAACAGCACTATTAAGAACAAGCTGAGCAAATTAATGGCTGAAACTGGATTGTCGTGGCCAGAAGCTTTGCCACTAGTGTTGTACAGCATCAGGACCACTCCCAGGTCTCCCCTTAACCTATCACCCTTTGAAATTCTTTTTGGTCGACAACCTCATGTAATGATAGACCCCCAGGATGATTTGAAATGTAATAATGAAGTGACTGTGAAATATTTGGTTGGGATGAGCCAGCAGCTGAGAAATCAACAAATAAATTTAAAGCTGGTGATTCCTGAGCTACCAAACAGTAATTGTCATGACATTGAGCCTGGGGATTATGTGATGATTCGACATTTCTTACGCTCAGGTTGCCTCATAGTATGGGAAGGACCATACCAAGTCTTGTTAACCAGCACAACAGCATTGAAGGTCGCCGAAAGAGAGACTTGGATCCACTCGTCCCACTGCAAGAAGGTCGCTGACCCGGAGAGAACTCGTGACAGAGAGCAGAGTGTAGAGAACCTCGTATCACTGGAGTGTTTGGTTCGGGAAGTTGAGAGGCAGGACTGTTGAAGGGCATCTGATCACAGAGAGTAACAAGATCTAGAACGGTTATCATACCACTTTCTTTTTTTTCACCTCCCCCTCCATTTTCCTTTCTTTTCTCCTTCTTATTTTCCTCCTTTCCCCTAACGAAATGGATCCATCACAAGAGACTGCGTTTCGGGTTCTGTTAGTAATTCTGGTTTTGATAAGGACAGTGTGTTTTGGTGAGGGTCCCAGAGAGGTCGAGCAGGGATCTGGAATGGGTTCTGATGGCAAGTACGAATTTGTAGGATCTCAGGATCAGCGCATCACTTTAGTAAAGGCTGGCATCAGTAAGCGCTCTGGTAGTCAGGGAGCTCGGAGGCACTGTGAAAAGGTTATTGTCTGATGAATATTGTATTTGTAGGAATTGTGAGAATATAGTTGAGGATGGGTGCATCCAGAGATGTCAGTCCAACCTTAATATCGACATGGACCGTCACCCGTTGAGTGATTACCACTCACTAGTGGGTAAGGTCTTAAACCAGACAGAATGCTGGGTGTGCTCACAGGTACATCAAGGTCAGAGCAAGTCAGGATTAGTACCATACCCTTTAGCAATAGATGAGGTACTTGAATTATGGGGTGGGAGACCGGTGTACAAGAAATTCAATATCTCTAGGTCCCCTAGCTTGAAGCCCCACCAGTATCATGTAGACAGGTCCTTACTGTGTTTAAATATTTCCAATTACCGAAAACCGGGAAATTGGGAAGTGACGTGGAATAACCAGACAATTACCTTTGCACACAGAGCTGACAGGATACCCATAGACTCTGAACTTGTACACCAAATAGCCAACAGTGGGAGGTATTTTCGGTATAGGTATACTCGTGGAAGCAAGACCATGTGGGTTGGAAAAGTATTGCCAGGGTATTGTGCCCATATCATCCAGCCCGATACTTGTACTGAGCAGATGGGAGAACTAGGGATTGATTTCTTTACTTGGAAAGTTTGTAATATGGTGATGTTATTTTTTGTCCCCTATGTTCTCCCAGATGATGCCTATTTCATATGTGGGAGGAAGGCATACAAGTGGCTTGCCCCGAGCTCAGAGGGACTGTGTTATATTGGGAGAGTACTGCCAGAGGTCATGACCATAACCCATGATAAGATGAAAGATGTTCACCGCAGTGCTCAGGCTCCTTATACTCATACTCACTATGAACACATCATCAAGCGACACCTCATAGATAGGGCAGGCCTCTGATTTGATCCACGAATCCACCGGGATTCAGTTCCTTCTCTCATTAGACATCACCCGTACTGCCAGAGGAACTATAAATTATAGGTATATCCATGCGCTAGTGAACTTGATAGATAATATCACTGAGATGTATGACGACACCTTCAGGTATACTGGAAGGGAGTTAAGCTTACAAGAAGGAACTGATTCAGCACAGGATGGTCCTTAATTATGTCACAGCCGTAACAGGTGGGTACTGTGTTACTCTGGCAACTCAATATGGTGTGAAGTGCTGTACGTATATTACGAACAGCACTGACGACCCCACGGAGATTATCGATCGAAAGATGGATGATATCTTGCAGTTGAAGTGGGAGTTCAGGAGGAAGCACAACCTTATCTTAGCGACTGTGAGTAATGAACTGACCGGCTGGGTCTCATGGTTGAACCCACGCAAATGGTTTTCAGGTTTAGGAGAGTGGGCTCAAAATGTCATCATGAGTGTGGGGAAGTTTCTCCTTTGTATCCTGGGAGTCGTCATAATTATTGGTTCAATATTTAGGTGTGTTTGAATTCTAATGTGGCGTAAGCACGGCACAAAGTTGATGAGTCTAAGGAGCGAGGGCGCTGTTACAGCAGCAGACTTAATTTATGACCCATCCATAGAGACAGTGTTATGATAAGGATTGCAAATGAATTTCATGGCCTGTTTCTTTCACCCGGTTTTCTTTTGTTTCCCCCTCTGCCCAGATACATCCATCCGGAAAAGACATCAGCCCTACCCAAAATGTTTATGTGAATGTATTTTAGATATGTGTCTTATCTTCATCTCTGCAACCTCCAGTTAATGGCACACATAGTCGACAGGTGATATCCACATATACTAGCACTCACATATGTTTCCCCCTCCATGTATCATCAACTAAATGTGCACCCCATTTGTTGGAACAAAAAAAAAAAAGCTGAAAAGAGCTCGGTAGTGTTTGTTGGCTCATTTACAGACCCTTAATACGGGATGAGAAGGATTTAATGTATACTTCGCAATACCTCGAAGCTTATCTAGAATATATACGGCACGATGATACATGCCCCTCAGACATGGATTCATACATACATGCTTTTTACTATCCCACTGTCATATATTTCCCACCTACAACTCTTCCCTGAACATCCAAACTTCTGTAGATATTGTGTAGATATTTTTCTGTTTATTGATTAGATAGTGGCAGTTATTGGTGACTGCCAAAGGGTGGCCTGTCAAAGTCGAAAAATATTGCAGTACACACATCAAGTACAAACTACACATAGATGGCCTCCGTGTGCGTACGTGTTCGGCTGTGATTGCACATGTTCGCAAATTGCGTATGGTCGCTCCCGCGGTCCTGCGCATTAGAGCGTGGTATGAGTAATTACAGTGGAATTTGTACTCTCATGGAAAAGCCACAAAGACATATCATAAATCTAATCTATATATTGTTTCTATTTAAAACAATAAGTACTGGATTGTCATTGTCTCACCTGAAGACAAAAACAAACGAAGAGACAATACCCAGGAACCGAAGCTGCGAGAAACTCAATTAGCAAATAGCTAACCAATATACAAACCATACATTTAGAAATCTGAGATATTAACATTCATAGTTTAAACTCTTGGAGATGTATGTGTTTATATATATATATATATATATATATATTTATATTTCCTAACAAATTGTAATAGTAGGAGTATGTGTGTGTGTGTACATACACACATATATATATACAAGTATATGGATATATGTGGATATATGTATATCTCGAGGATGGAAAGGGATAATCATATCATGTGTGGGATCATATTGTTCAGAGTCACATAAACATTAATCTGATGGGAATAAGAATATTATTATATATTACCACATTAAGTTATTAATAATACCAGATTTATGTAGGATTAATGTGATGGGTTTAACTGATCATGGGGCGGGAACTCAGATGCAAACAACAGAAACCACATCTCAAGTCCTAGCCATCGCCCACTTCTTGAGCTGACCAATGATCTCCGGTGCACAGGATATGTCCCACCCCGAACCAAAGGAAGAAGAGCACACAGTGTCTATTGTATTAGGTTTTGGAAGAATTGTATAAAGAGAGCCTGCTGCAGGCCTGGTCAGACAGAAGGCTCAGAAAGTTATCTATCAGATGACTGAGGACCAGACTGGGTAGCGCGGCGAATCCAATCACGTATGTACCATTGACTGTAGCCATTATTCTGTTATATTGTATTGTATTGTATATATTGTAACCCCCTTTAAGTAATAATACACTGTGGTGTCGGAACCCAGCAGTTTAATTACAATCTGGTGTTGTGTCTTCCTTGCCCTGCTAAGGTTTAAGGTGTATTATTATCGCATTGCATAGCTGTTAAGGGTTTGCGGTGTATCTCTGGGTGTGTACGCGCTGTGTGTACTTTGTACCGTCAGCACAGCATTTGTACGCAAAGTCCGTACACAGTACGGGACTTTTTACGCTAATAACATAAAAAGTACGTAGTGTGTGTATTAAGTATAGCTGCCGCAGCGGCTCCATGGTAAAGTGTATTTAAAGTGTATTTAAGGTGTGTTTAAGGGATGTGGTTCATCAAATCGACAGTGTCTAGGTCGACAATGTTTAGGTCGACCACTATAGGTCGACAGTCACTAGGTCGACATGGATGGAAGGTCGACATGGTTTCTAGGTCGACATGTGCTAGGTCGACAGGTCTCCAAGTCCTTAGTAGCCGCAGGCACCACAATAGGTTGGTTCAAATGAAACGATGACACCACCTTAGGGAGAAATTGGGGACGAAACCTCAATTCTGCCCTGTCCATATGGAAAATCAGATAGGGGCTTTTACATGACAAAGCCGCCAATTCTGACACACGCCTAGCCGAAGCTAAGGCCAATAAGCATGACCACTTTCCACGTGAGATATTTTAGCTCCACGGTCTTAAGTGGCTCAAACCAGTGGGATTTTAGTAAATCCAACACAACGTTAAGATCCCAAGGTGCCACTGGTGGCACAAAAGGAGGCTGAATATGCAGCACTCCCTTTACAACGTCTGAACCTCAGGCAGTGAAGCCAGTTCTTTTCGGAAGAAAATGGATATGGCCGAAATCTGGACCTTTATGGATCCTAATTTTAGGCCCATAGTCACACCTGACTGTAGGAAGTGCAGGAATCGACCCAGCTGGAATTTCTCTGATGGGGCCTTCCTGGCCTTACACCAAGCAACATATTTTCGCCATATACGGTGATAATGCTTGGCTGTCACATCCTTCCTAGCTTTTATCAGCGTAGGAATCACTTCATCCGGAATGCCCTTTTCCGTTAGGATCCGGCGTTCAACCGCCATGCTGTCAAACGCAGCCGCGGTAAGTCTTGGAACATACAGGGCCCCTGTTGCAACAGGCCCTGTCTGAGAGGCAGAGGCCATGGGTCCTCTGAGATCATTTCTTGCAGTTCTGGGTACCAAGTTCTTCTTGGCCAATCCGGAGCAAAGAATATTGTTCTCACTCCTCCGTTTATTACAATTCTCAGCCCTTGGGTATGAGAGGAAGAGGAGGGAATACATAGACCGACTGGAACACCCACGGTGTTACTAGTGCGACCACAGCTATCGCCTGAGGGTCCCTTGACCTGGCGTAAAACCTTTTTAGCTTTTTATTGAGGGTAGACGCCATCAAGTCCACCTGAGGCAGTTCCCATCAATTTGCAAACTGCGTGAAGACTTCCTGATGAAGTCCCCACTCTCCCGGGTGGAGGCCTGCTGAGGAAGTCTGCTTCCCAGTTGTCCACTCCCGGAATGAACACTGCTGACAGTGTGCTTACTTGATTCTCCGCCCAGCGAAGAATTCTGGTGGCTTCTACCCTCGCCACCCTGCTCCTTGTGCCGCCTTGGCGGTTTACATGAGCCCCTGCGGTCTGACTGGATCAGAACCGGTTGGTAGTGAAGCAGGATCTCCGCTAGACTTAGGGCGTTGTATATGGCCCTTAGTTCCAGGAAATTGATGTGAAGGCAATTCTGTTGACTTGACCACCAACCTTGGAAATTTCTTCCCTGTGTAACTGCTCCCCACCCTCGGAGGCTTGCATCCGAGGTCACCAGGACCCAGTCCTGAATGCCGAATCTGCGGCCCTCGAGAAGGTGAGCACTTCGCAGCCACCACAGGAGAGACACCCTGGCCCTGGGGGATAGGGTGATTAACCGATGCATCTGAATATGTGATCCGGACCACTTGTCCAGTAAGTCCCATTGGAAGGTCCTCGCATGGAACCTGCCTAAGGGGATGGCCTCGTATGATGCCACCATTCTTCCCAGGACTCGAGTGCAGTGATGCACTGACACCTGTTTTGGTTTTAATAGATTCCTGACCAGTGTCATGAGCTCCTGAGCTCTCTCTATCGGGAGATAAACTCCTTTCTGGTCTGTGTCTAGGATCATGCCTAGGAGAGGCAGATGAGCTGTAGGAACCAACTGCGACTTTGGAATATATAGAATCCAGCCGTGTTGCCGTTACACTTCCAGAAAAAGTGATACGCTGTTCAGCCACTGCTCTCTCGATCTCGCTTTTATGAGGAGATCGTCCAAGTACGTGATAATAGTGACACCTTGCTTCCGCAGGAGCACCATCATATCCGCCATTACCTTGGTGAATATTCTCGGGCCGTGGAGAGACCAAACGGCAACGTCTGAAATTGGTAATGACAATCCCGTACCGCAATTCTGAGGTACGCCTAATGAGGTGGAGAAATGGGGACATGAAGGTATGCATCCCTTATGTCCCGATTCACGATAAAGTCTCCCCCTTTTCAGGCTCGCAATGACCGCTCTTAGCGATTCCATCTTGAACTTGAACTTTTCAGGTATATGTTCAGGGATTTTAATTCAATATTGGTTTGACCGAACCGTCTGGTTTCGAGATTACAACATGGTCGAATAATAACACCCTCTTGTTGAAGGAGGGGACCCTTGACCACCACCTGTTAAAGATACAATCTGTGAATTGCAGTTAACACTGGCTCCCTCTCTTGGGGGGAAGCCCGCAGGGCCGTCGGTGAGGGGGCATCGCACAGTCCAGCTGGTATCCCTGAGACACAATATCTATTGCCCAGGGATCTAACAGGGAGTGAACCTCCTTGTGGCCGAACTTACGAAGGCATGTCCCCACCGGGACTAGCTCCGCCTGTGGAGCCCCAGCGACAAGCGGTGGATTTTTGTAGAGGCCGGGGAGGACTTCTGTTCCTGGGAACTAGCTGTGTTGTGCAGCTTCTTTCCTCTGCCCCCGGCTCTGGCAAGAAAGGACGCACCTCAGACTTTCTTGTTTCTTTATTCGAAAAGCTGCATTTAATAATGTCGTGCTTTCCTAGGCTGTGCAGGAATATAAGGCAAAATATCAGAATTACCAGCTATAGCTGTGGAGACCAGGCCCGAGAACCCTTCTCCACACAATCCTCAGCCTTTCATATGCCTCTTAAGTCGGCATCATCTGTCCAATGCATATTCTACAGGACACGTCAAGCAGAAATCGACATAGCTTTGACTCTAGGACCCAGTATACTCATGTCTCTTTGGGCATGCTTTATAATTATATATCTATCACTGAAGACAGAATCTTTAATATATTTATATGCATACTAGGGTCTCAATCTCTGCTTATAAGGTACCTGTCCATGCTGCCAGATCGCTATAAACCCCTGCCGACACAATCGCCGGTCTGGGTAGAATACTAGAACGTGCACGCTATCTGCAGGATCCCTGAGAATAGCTAGTGCTACCGTGCAAACAGGACACCCTAGGGGAAGATTCTCAACACATCCTGGCCCTAGTGGGGAAAGGATACAGTCTGAGAATTCTCTTGTGGGAAGCTGCCGTCTCTTGTCTGGAGATTCCCGCTCTTTTTCCTCATGAGAGGAGGGAGATTTACCTCAGCATTCTTCCCCTTAAACATGTGGACTCTCGTGTCAGGGACAGATGAGTCATCAGTGATATGCAAATCATCTTTTATTACAATAATCATATATTGAATACCTTTCAGCCATTTTGGCTGTAACTTTGCATTATCGTAGTCGACAGTAGAGTTAAACTCCGTGTCGATACCAGTGTTTGTTATTTTTGTATAGTGAGCATTGGGAGACACTGAAGGTCTCTGTGACATAGGGACAGACCTGGGCAGATTTCCAGTCTGTTCCCTAACCTTTTGTGCAATAAATTCACCTTAGCACTTACACATATCCAAACAGGTGTCAGCGTTGTCGACGGAGATACCCTCTCACACACATATCCGCTCTATCACCTCCTTAGAGGAGCCTTTTACCTCAGACATGTCGACACACGCGTACCGACATACCACACACACGGGATGCTCTATTTGAAGACAGTTCCCCCACAAGGCCCTTTGGAGAGACAGAGAGAGAGTATGCCAGCACACACCCCAGCGCTATATAACCCAGGGACTACACTACAACTCAGTGTTCACCCAGTAGCTGCTGTATATACAAATTTTGCGCCTAAATTTATGTGCCCCCCCTCTCTATCCACCCTTTGTGTACCAGGATACTGCAGGGGAGATCCTGGGGAGCTTCCTTCCAGCGGAGCTGTGAAGAAAAAATGGCGCTGGTGTGCTGAGGAAGAAGGCCCGGCCCCCTCAGCGGCGGGCTTCTGTCCCGCGTTTTATGTACTTTTATGGCGGGGATTTTTACACATATACAGTCCGGAGACTGTATTATGTGTATTTTTGCCAAAAGGTATTTATAATTGCTGCCCAGGGCGCCCCCCCCCCCCCCCAGCGCCCTGCACCCTACAGTGACCGGAGTGTGTGGTGTGCTGTGGGATCAATGGCGCACAGCTGCAGTGCTGTGCGCTACCTTAATGAAGACAGGAGTCTTCAGCCGCCGATTTTGTCGTTCTCTTCTGTCTTCTGGCTCTGCAAGGGGGACGGCGGTGCGGTTCCGGGAACGGACGATCGAGGTCAGGTCCTGTGTTCGAACCCTCTGGAGCTAATGGTGTCCAGTAGCCTAAGAAGCACAAGCTAGCTGCAAGCAGGTAGGTTTGCTTCTCTCCCCTCAGTCCCACGTAGCAGTGAGTCTGTTGCCAGCAGATCTCACTGAAAATAAAAAACCTAACAAATACTTTCTTTTCTAGCAAGCTCAGGAGAGCCCACTAGGTGCATCTAGCTCAGGCCGGGCACAGATTCTAACTGAGGTCTGGAGGAGGGGCATAGAGGGAGGAGCCAGTGCACACCAGATAGTACCTAATCTTTCTTTTAGAGTGCCCAGTCTCCTGCGGAGCCCGTCTATTCCCCATGGTCCTTACGGAGTTCCCAGCATACACTAGGACGTCAGAGAAAATAAGATTTTACTCACCGGTAAATCTGAGACCATGTCTTGTAGTTCTGGGTACCAAGTTCTTCTTGGCCAATCCGGAACGATGAGTATTGTTCTTACTCCTCTCTTTCTTACTATCCTCAGTACCTTGGGTATGAGAAGAAGAGGAGGGAACACATAAACCGACTGGTACACCCATGGTGTCACGAGTGCATCCACAGCTATCGCCTGAGGGTCCCTTGACCTGGCGCAATATTTTTTTAGCTTTTTGTTGAGGCGGGACGCCATCATGTCCACCTGTGGCAGTTCCCAACGATTTACAATCTGTGTGAAGACTTCTTGATGAAGTCCCCACTCTCCCGGGTGGAGGTCGTGCCTGCTGAGGAAGTCTGCTTCCCAGTTGTCCACTCCCGGAATAAACACTGCTGACAGTGCTTGCACGTGATTCTCCACCCATCGAAGAATCCTTGTGGCTTCTGCCATCGCCATCCTGCTTCTTGTGCCGCCCTGGCGGTTTACATGGGCGACCGCCGTGATGTTGTCTGACTGAATCAGCACTGGTTGGTTTTGAAGCAGGGGCTCCGCTTGACTCAGGGCGTTGTAAATGGCCCTTAGTTCCAGTATATTTATGTGTAGTGAAGTCTCCTGACTTGACCACAGCCCTTGGAAGTTTCTTCCCTGAGTGACTGCCCCCCAACCTCGGAGGCTTGCATCCGTGGTCACCAGGACCCAGTCCTGTATGCCGAATCTGCGGCCCTCGAGAAGATGAGCACTCTGCAGCCACCACAGCAGAGACACCCTGGCCCTCGGGGACAGGGTGATCAACCAATGCATCTGAAGATGCGATCCGGACCATTTGTCTAACAGATCCCACTGAAAGATCCGTGCATGGAACCTGCCGAAGGGAATTGCTTCGTAAGAAGCCACCATCTTTCCCAGGACTCGCGTGCAGTGATATACCGACATCTGTTTTGGTTTCAGGAGGTTCCTGACCAGAGATGACAACTCCTGAGCCTTCTCCACTGGGAGAAACACCTTCTTTTGCTCTGTGTCCAGAATCATGCCCAGGAAAAGCAGACGCGTCGCAGGAATCAGCTGCGACTTTGGGATATTCAGAATCCAGCCGCGCTGTTGCAACACCTCCTGAGAGAGTGCTACGCTGACCAACAACTGCTCTCTGGACCTCGCCTTTATAAGGAGATCGTCCAAGTACGGGATAATTATAACTCCCTTCTTCCGAAGGAGTATCATCATCTCGGCCATTACCTTGGTAAATACCCTCGGTGCCGTGGACAGGCCAAACGGCATCGTCTGGAATTGGTAATGACAGTCCTGTACCACAAACCTGAGGTACTCCTGGTGAGGTGGGTAAACGGGGACATGCAAGTAAGCATCCTTGATGTCCAGCGACACCATAATATCCCCCTCCTCCAGGCTTGCAATAACCGCCCTGAGCGATTCCATTTTGAACTTGAACTTCCTTATATAAGTGTTCAAGGATTTTAAATTCAGAATGGGTCTCACCGAACCGTCTGGTTTCGGTACCACAAACATTGTAGAATAGTAACCCCGTCCCTGTTGAAGGAGGGGAACCTTGATTATCACCTGCTGGAGGTACAGCTTGTGAATTGCCGCCAGTACTACCTCCCTTTCCCTGGGAGCAGCTGGCAAGGCGGATTTGAGGTAACGGCGAGGGGGAGTCGCCTCGAACTCCAGCTTGTATCCCTGAGATACAATTTGTACAGCCCAGAGATCCACCTGTGAGCGAACCCACTGGTTGCTGAAGTTCGGAGACGCGCCCCCACCGCACCTGGCTCCGCCTGTGGAGCCCCAGCGTCATGCGGTGGACTTAGTGGAAGCGGGGGAGGATTTTTGTTCCTGGGAACTGGCTGCCTGGTGCAGCTTCTTTCCTCTCCCCCTGCCTCTGGTCAGAAAGGATGCGCCTCTGACCCGCTTGCCTTTCTGAGGCCGAAAGGACTGTATTTGATAATACGGTGCTTTCTTAGGCTGTGAGGGAACCTGAGGTAAAAAAGTCGACTTCCCAGCTGTTGCTGTGGATACTAGGTCCAAGAGACCGTCCCCAAACAATTCCTCACCCTTATAAGGTAAAACCTCCATGTGTTTTTTAGAATCAGCATCACCTGTCCACTGCCGAGTCCATAATACTCTCCTGGCAGAAATGGACATTGCATTAATTCTAGATGCCAGCCGGCAAATGTCCCTCTGTGCATCCCGCATATATAAGACAACGTCTTTTATATGTTCTATGGTTAGCAAAATAGTATCCCTGTCGAGGGAATCAATGTTGTCTGTCTGACAGGGTATCAGTCCATGCTGCTGCAGCACTACACATCCATGCGGAAGCAATAGCAGGTCTCAGTATAGTACCTGAGTGTGTATACACAGACTTCAGGATAGCTTCCTGCTTTCTATCCGTAGGCTCCTTTAGGGTGGCCGTATCCTGAGACGGCAGTGCCACCCTTTTTGATAAGCGTGTGAGCACCTTGTCCACCCTAGGGGATGTCTCCCAACGTAACCTATCCGTTGGCGGGAAAGGGTACGCCATCAGTAACCTCTTAGAAATCACTAATTTTTTTATCAGGGGAACTCCACGCTCCTTCACACAATTCATTTAATTCATCAGATGGGGGAAAAGTCATTGGCTGCTTTTTCTCCCCAAACATAATACCCTTCTTGGCAGGGCCGGTGCAAGGTTTCTCGGCACCCTAGGCAAAACTTCTGCCTACTGACCCTTCCCCCTACCTGATCTTCAGGAGAAAGGCATACTGCTGCTCTCCCCCACTCAGTCTGTTGTATGGCTGCTCTCTTCTCCCCATCTCGCCAGTCTGTGTGGTCTCCTGCCGCCGCCCCCCCATCCACCCCCCCTCCTTTAAATGTCTTCTGTTCTATCCCCTCCACCATCTGTGTGCATGCCAGCTGCTCATCTCCGTGCCCCCCCTCCACCCCCCCCTCTTTTAAATGTCTTCTGTTCTATCCCCTCCACCATCTGTGTGCATGCCAGCTGCTCATCTCCGCCCCCACCCCCCCAGGATGCTGCTCTCCCCCTCTTTTCTTATTAAATACAGAGAGTGCACTGTGCAGCCACCTTACCTGCAGGCTGCGATGAGTAGTTGGGACTGAGTAGTCTGTGAAAGAGCCTGGAATGAAGAGCAGCATCGCATGTCACCCCCAGCCAAGACTCCAGGAGCTGTCAAAGTTACTGCCCGTGCCAGGTGGAGCTGGATGATGCAATACAGGGGCTTGGCAGTCGCAGCTACTGTAGATACAAGTGCCAGGGAGATTGCGGAAGCTATGAGATGTAGGACCACACTACCTTTTTCAAGCAGCTGTAGCAGACCGCCCCTTCAGGTCCCGGCGCCCCTAGGCAGCTGCCTAAAGCTGCCTAGTGGAAGCTCCGGCCCTGCTTCTTGGTAGTAACCGGGTTAAAGTCAGAAATGTGCAATACATCTTTCATTGCAGTAATCATGCATCGGATGGCCCTTGTAGACTGTACATTTGTCTCATCCTCATCTACACTGGAGTCAGACTCCGTGTCGACATCTGTGTCTACCATCTGAGCTAGCGGGCGTTTATGAGCCCCTGATGGCCTCTGAGACGCCTGGGCAGGCGCGGGTTGAGATCCCGGCTGTCCCAAGGCTGCTGCGTCATCGAACCTTTTATGTAAGGAGTTGACACTGTCATGTAAGACCTTTCACATATCCATCCAATCCGGTGTCGGCCCCGTCGGGGGCGACACCACACTTATCTGCCCCTGCTCCGCCTCCACGTAACCCTCCTCATCAAACATGTCGACACAGCCGTACCGACACACCGCACACACACAGAGAATGCTCTGACTGAGGACAGGACCCCACAAAGTCCTTTGGGGAGACAGAGAGAGAGTATGCCAGCACACACCAGAGCGCTATATAACACAGGGATTCACACCACAAAAAGTGATTTACCCAATAGCTGCTTAAATAAATTATTCTGCGCCTCAATTTATGTGCCCCCCCCCCCTCTCTTTTTTACCCTTCTTGTATCAGGATACTGCAGGGGAGAGCCTGGGGAGCTGCTTCCAGCGGAGCTGTGAAGGGAAAATGGCGCTGGTGTGCTGAGGAAGAAGGCCCCGCCCCCTCAGTGGCAGGCTTCTGCTCCGCGTTTTATATATCTTAATGGCGGGGGTTTTACACATATACAGTTTTTATACTGTATTATGTGTATTTTGTGCCAAAAGGTACTCTTATTGCTGCCCAGGGCGCCCCTCCCCCCCCCCCCCCCCAACGCCTTGCACCCTACAGTGACCGGAGTGTGTGGTGTGCTGTGGGAGCAATGGCGCACAGCTGCGGTGCTGTGCGCTACCTTAATGAAGACAGGAGTCTTCTGCCGCCGATTTCATCGCTTCTCTTCTGTCTTCTGGCTCTGCAAGGGGGACGGCGGCGCGGCTCCGGGAACGGACGATCGAGGTCAGGCCCTGTGTTAGAACCCTCTGGAGCTAATGGTGTCCAGTAGCCTAAGAAGCGCAAGCTAGCTGCAAGCAGGTAGGTTTGCTTCTCTCCCCTCAGTCCCACGTAGCAGTGAGTCTGTTGCCAGCAGATCTCACTGAAAATAAAAAACCTAACAAATACTTTCTTTTCTAGCAAGCTCAGGAGAGCCCACTAGGAGCACCCATCTCTGGCCGGGCACAGATTCTAACTGAGGTCTGGAGGAGGGGCATAGAGGGAGGAGCCAGTGCACACCAGATAGTACCTAATCTTTCTTTTAGAGTGCCCAGTCTCCTGCGGAGCCCGTCTATACCCCATGCTCCTTACGGAGTTCCCAGCATCCACTAGGACGTCAGAGAAAAAAAGGGTCTACATTTTAGCTGGTTCTGCAACTCCTGCTGCTACCAGCCTCAGTGATGCAATGCACAGTAGATTAGTAACACTCTGAGCTGTGCACATGACCCTGACAATACTGGCACGGAGATCAGGCGCGATAATGAACAGAATTCCGCCATATGACTCTGGATTACCTGTGCGGTTACTCTACTCTAAACCTCAGGGTGGGGATGATGGGCAGATCACAACACAACAGAATAATTTGTCATCTATATGAAGTTACAACTTACCAGCGTCTGTTACCACTAAAACTGAGCCATACAAAGGTATACAAGTGCAAATTACAGAATGGATTTCTGATGAATGAATCATCTGTGATGCAAAGAGAACTACAGTACATTACATTGGTGGGAGTGCAGGGCCGGATCTAGGCCTTGTGGTGCCCAGGGCGGAAAAAATAGGGGCGTGGCTTCAAGCAGTGGCATAACTAGAAATTTTTCTCCCCCAAGCCAAAAAAATCTTCGGCGCCCCCCCCCCCCCCATCCCCCATAATTGGCACTATTAAAGGGATAAATGTGCGCGTGCGGCGCAAAATAGGGGGCGTGGCTTTGTTGGAATGGGCGTTTCTTCGCATAAAGGGGCGTGGCGTTGCAGGAAAAGACTACGTTATACCCCAGTTTTCCAACCTGCACGCCCAGACGTCAGCCACCACGGGAAAGAAAAATAATCCTGATTCATGCCCCTTACATTATTTGTCATTTTTCCTCCTTATAGTAATGCCCAGTATACATTATGCCACATACTGCAATGGCCCTTAGACATTATGCCACACACAATAATGCACATGACACAATATGCACACACCATAATGCCCCCGACACATTATGACAGGAATCGCAATGCCCGTTATACATTATGCTACACACTGCAATACCCCTGATACATTATACCACATACCACAATGCCCGTGATATAGTATACAACACACCGTAATGCCTGACACATACCGCAATGCCCGTTATACCCTATGCCACACACCGCAACGCCCGTTATACATTATGCCACACTGCAATGACCCTGAGACATTATACCACAATGCCCGTGATATAGTATGCCACACACCGTAATGCCTGTGACACATTATGACACACACCGCAATGTCCGTGATACATTATGCCACACACCGTAATGCCCATTACACATTAAGTCCTACAGTAAGGCTTCTAATTGCTTTTAAATTACCTGCTCGTTGCCAGGGGTTTCATGCACTGGGTGTCATGCTCGTTGCCAGGGGTTTCATGCACTGGGTGTCATGCTCGTTGCCAGGGGTTTCATGCTCTTGGTTCCATGCACGGTGCCAGGGGTTTTCATGCTAAGGGTGTCATGCTCGTTGCCAGGGGTATCATGCACTGGGTGTCATGCTCGTTGCCAGGTGTTTCATGCACTGGGTGTCATGCTCGTTGCCAGGGGTTTCATGCACTGGGTGTCATGCTCGTTGCTAGGGGGTAGTGCTTGGTTCTAGGGCTGTGCTCCCAGTGCCACATATGTCCCCAGTGCCCGATATTCATCCATGGTGCCAGGTACACATATACCCCCCCAGTGCCACATATGCCCCCAGTGCCAGATATTCCCCACCAGTGCCACATATGCCCCCAGTGCCAGATATTCCCCACCAGTGCCACATATGCCCCCAGTGCCAGATATTCCCCCCCAGTGCCACATATGCCCCCAGTGCCAGATATTCCCCCCCAGTGCCAGATATTCCCCCACAGTGCCACATATGCCCCCAGTGCCAGATTCCCCCCCCCCAGTGCCACATATGCTCCCAGTGCCAGATATCCCCCCCCCCCAGTGCCAGATATTCCCCCACAGTGCCACATATGCCCCCAATGCCAGTCCCCCCCCTCAGTGCCACATATGCCCCCAGTGCCAGATATCCCCCCCCAGTGCCAGATATTCCCCCCCTGTGCCACATATGCCCCCAGTGCCAGATATTCCCTCCCAGTGCCAGATATTCCCTCACAGTGCCACATATGCCCCCAGTGCCAGATATTCCCCCCAAGGGCCACATATGCCCCCAGTACCAGATATTCCCCCCCAGTGCCACATATGCCCCCAGTGCCAGATATTCCACCACAGTGCCATATAAGCCCACCACAGTGCCATATAAGCGCCCCCCCCTATGTGCCAGGTACACATATACCCCCCCAGTGCTACATATGCCCCCAGTGCCAGATATTCCCCCCCAGTGCCAGATATTCCCCCCCAGTGCCACATATGCCGCCAGTGCCAGATATTCCCCCCCAGTGCCAGATATTCCCCCACAGTGCCACATATGCCCCCAGTGCCAGATTCCCCCCCCCCAGTGCCACATATGCCCCCAGTGCCAGATATTCCCCCCCAGTGCCAGATATTCCCCCCACAGTGCCACATATGCCCCCCAGTGCCAGATCCCCCCCCCCAGTGCCACATATGCCCCCAGTGCCAGATATTCCCCCCCAGTGCCAGATATTCCCCCCCAGTGCCACATATGCCCCCAGTGCCAGATATTCCCCCCCCCCAGTGCCAGATATTCCCCCACAGTGCCACATATGCCCCCAGTGCCAGATATTCCCCCCCAGTGCCACATATGCCCCCATTGCCAGATATCCCCCCCCCCCAGTGCCACATATGCCCCAGTGCCAGATATTCCACCACAGTGCCATATAAGCCCACCACAGTGCCATATAAGCCCCACCCCCTATGTGCCAGGTACACATATACCCCCCCAGTGCCACATATGCCCCCAGTGCCAGATTCCCCCCCCCCAGTGCCACATATGCCCCCAGTGCCAGATATTCCCCCCCAGTGCCAGATATTCCCCCACAGTGCCACATATGCCCCCCAGTGCCAGATCCCCCCCCCAGTGCCACATATGCCCCCAGTGCCAGATATTCCCCCCCAGTGCCAGATATTCCCCCCCAGTGCCACATATGCCCCCAGTGCCAGATATTCCCCCCCCAGTGCCAGATATTCCCCCACAGTGCCACATATGCCCCCAGTGCCAGATATTCCCCCCCAGTGCCACATATGCCCCCATTGCCAGATATTCCCCCCCAGTGCCACATATGCCCCAGTGCCAGATATTCCACCACAGTGCCATATAAGCCCACCACAGTGCCATATAAGCCCCACCCCCTATGTGCCAGGTACACATATACCCCCCCCAGTGCCACATATGCCCCCAGTGCCAGATATCCCCCCCCCAGTGCCACATATGCCCACAGTGCCAGATATTCCCCCCCAGTGCCACATATGCCCCCAGTGCCAGATATTCCCCCCCAGTGCCAGATATTCCCCCACAGTGCCACATATGCCCCCAGTGCCAGAATTCCCTCCCCAGTGCCACATATGCCCCCAGTGCGATATCCCCCCCAGTGCCAGATATTCCCCCACAGTGCCACATATGCCCTCCGTGCCAGATTCCCCCCCCCCCCCAGTGCCACATATGCCCCCAGTGCCAGATATTCCCCCCAGCGCCAGATATCCCCCCCCAGTGCCACATATGCCCCCAGTGCCAGATATCCCCCCCCAGTGCCACATATGCCCCCAGTGCCAGATATTCCCCCCCAGTGCCAGATATTCCCCCCCCAGTGCCAAATATGCCCCCAGTGCCAGATTTGCCCCCCCCCCCAGTGTCACATATGCCCCCAGTGCCAGATATTCCCCCCCAGTGCCAGATATTGCCCCCCAGTGCCAGATATTCCACCACAGTGCCATATAAGCCCCCTCAGTGCGGTCCATGTCAATGTCGACCAATAGTGGTCGACCTAGTGACTGTGGACCTAAGTAGGGTCGACCTGCTAAATGGATACTGGACAAGAAGCCCTTAGAAGCCATAATGTCCGTGATAAGAGGAGTACTCCCAACACTGACCCATGGCCCCTCTAGCTATATATGCTCAGCTCCAGGCAGTTTACTGCATTATCTGCAGAGAGAGGAGACAATAAAATTAAAATTCCTAGAAATTCTCCTGCTGGGGCGGAACGCCTTCCTTGGTGCTCCCTAAATGGTATGTGTGCCCTATGGCCCTGCCATCACCGTGCTATGTGGCCCTCTAGAGATTGAACATGTATTGACATGTGGCAGTACGACATCCATAAGATTATTTTCACTGCTTTTATAATGGTGTAAAATAAACATCCCCCAATGCATATGCAACTGCCCCCTCTTCCAGACCAATGAAGATGTTCGTTTCCGTTCTGGCTATAGCAACTTGCAGTGTATTACATAGAGATGAGCGCCTGAAATTTTTCGGGTTTTGTGTTTTGGTTTTGGGTTCGGTTCCGCGGCCGTGTTTTGGGTTCGAACGCGTTTTGGCAAAACCTCACCGAATTTTTTTTGTCGGATTCGGGTGTGTTTTGGATTCGGGTGTTTTTTTCCAAAAACACTAAAAAACAGCTTAAATCATAGAATTTGGGGGTCATTTTGATCCCAAAGTATTATTAACCTCAAAAACCATAATTTCCACTCATTTTCAGTCTATTCTGAATACCTCACACCTCACAATATTATTTTTAGTCCTAAAATTTGCACCGAGGTCGCTGTGTGAGTAAGATAAGCGACCCTAGTGGCCGACACAAACACCGGGCCCATCTAGGAGTGGCACTGCAGTGTCACGCAGGATGTCCCTTCCAAAAAACCCTCCCCAAACAGCACATGACGCAAAGAAAAAAAGAGGCGCAATGAGGTAGCTGTGTGAGTAAGATTAGCGACCCTAGTGGCCGACACAAACACCGGGCCCATCTAGGAGTGGCACTGCAGTGTCACGCAGGATGGCCCTTCCAAAAAACCCTCCCCAAACAGCACATGACGCAAAGAAAAAAAGAGGCGCAATGAGGTAGCTGACTGTGTGAGTAAGATTAGCGACCCTAGTGGCCGTCACAAACACCGGGCCCATCTAGGAGTGGCACTGCAGTGTCACGCAGGATGTCCCTTCCAAAAAAAACCTCCCCAATCAGCACATGATGCAAAGAAAAAGAAAAGAAAAAAGAGGTGCAAGATGGAATTGTCCTTGGGCCCTGCCACCCACCCTTATGTTGTATAAACAAAACAGGACATGCACACTTTAACCAACCCATCATTTCAGTGACAGGGTCTGCCACACGACTGTGACTGATATGACGGGTTGGTTTGGACCCCCCCCAAAAAAGAAGCAATTAATCTCTCCTTGCACAAACTGGCTCTACAGAGGCAAGATGTCCACCTCATCTTCACCCTCCGATATATCACCGTGTACATCCCCCTCCTCACAGATTATCAATTCGTCCCCACTGGAATCCACCATCTCAGCTCCCTGTGTACTTTGTGGAGGCAATTGCTGCTGGTCAATGTCTCCGCGGAGGAATTGATTATAATTCATTTTAATGAACATCATCTTCTCCACATTTTCTGGATGTAACCTCGTACGCCGATTGCTGACAAGGTGAGCGGCGGCACTAAACACTCTTTCGGAGTACACACTTGTGGGAGGGCAACTTAGGTAGAATAAAGCCAGTTTGTGCAAGGGCCTCCAAATTGCCTCTTTTTCCTGCCAGTATAAGTACGGACTGTGTGACGTGCCTACTTGGATGCGGTCACTCATATAATCCTCCACCATTCTTTCAATGGTGAGAGAATCATATGCAGTGACAGTAGACGACATGTCCGTAATCGTTGTCAGGTCCTTCAGTCCGGACCAGATGTCAGCATCAGCAGTCGCTCCAGACTGCCCTGCATCACCGCCAGCGGGTGGGCTCGGAATTCTGAGCCTTTTCCTCGCACCCCCAGTTGCGGGAGAATGTGAAGGAGGAGATGTTGACAGGTCGCGTTCCGCTTGACTTGACAATTTTGTCACCAGCAGGTCTTTCAACCCCAGCAGACCTGTGTCTGCCGGAAAGAGAGATCCAAGGTAGGCTTTAAATCTAGGATCGAGCACGGTGGCCAAAATGTAGTGCTCTGATTTCAACAGATTGACCACCCGTGAATCCTTGTTAAGCGAATTAAGGGCTGCATCCACAAGTCCCACATGCCTAGCGGAATCGCTCCCTTTTAGCTCCTTCTTCAATGCCTCCAGCTTCTTCTGCAAAAGCCTGATGAGGGGAATGACCTGACTCAGGCTGGCAGTGTCTGAACTGACTTCACGTGTGGCAAGTTCAAAGGGCATCAGAACCTTGCACAACGTTGAAATCATTCTCCACTGCACTTGAGACAGGTGCATTCCATCTCCTATATCGTGCTCAATTGTATAGGCTTGAATGGCCTTTTGCTGCTCCTCCAACCTCTGAAGCATATAGAGGGTTGAATTCCACCTCGTTACCACTTCTTGCTTCAGATGATGGCAGGGCAGGTTCAGTAGTTTTTGGTGGTGCTCCAGTCTTCTGTACGTGGTGCCTGTACGCCGAAAGTGTCCCGCAATTTTTCTGGCCACCGACAGCATCTCTTGCACGCCCCTGTCGTTTTTTAAAAAATTCTGCACCACCAAATTCAAGGTATGTGCAAAACATGGGACGTGCTGGAATTTGCCCATATTTAATGCACACACAATATTGCTGGCGTTGTCCGATGCCACAAATCCACAGGAGAGTCCAATTGGGGTAAGCCATTCCGCGATGATCTTCCTCAGTTGCCGTAAGAGGTTTTCAGCTGTGTGCGTATTCTGGAAAGCGGTGATACAAAGCGTAGCCTGCCTAGGAAAGAGTTGGCGTTTGCGAGATGCTGCTACTGGTGCCGCCGCTGCTGTTCTTGCGGCGGGAGTCCATACATCTACCCAGTGGGCTGTCACAGTCATATAGTCCTGACCCTGCCCTGCTCCACTTGTCCACATGTCCGTGGTTAAGTGGACATTGGGTACAACTGCATTTTTTAGGACACTGGTGAGTCTTTTTCTGACGTCCGTGTACATTCTCGGTATCGCCTGCCTAGAGAAGTGGAACCTAGATGGTATTTGGTAACGGGGGCACACTGCCTCAATAAATTGTCTAGTTCCCTGTGAACTAACGGCGGATACCGGACGCACGTCTAACACCAACATAGTTGTCAAGGACTCAGTTATCCGCTTTGCAGTAGGATGACTGCTGTGATATTTCATCTTCCTCGCAAAGGACTGTTGAACAGTCAATTGCTTACTGGAAGTAGTACAAGTGGGCTTACGACTTCCCCTCTGGGATGACCATCGACTCCCAGCGGCAACAACAGCAGCGCCAGCAGCAGTAGGCGTTACACGCAAGGATGCATCGGAGGAATCCCAGGCAGGAGAGGACTCGTCAGACTTGCCAGTGACATGGCCTGCAGGACTATTGGCATTCCTGGGGAAGGAGGAAATTGACACTGAGGGAGTTGGTGGGGTGGTTTGCGTGAGCTTGGTTACAAGAGGAAGGGATTTACTGGTCAGTGGACTGCTTCCACTGTCACCCAAAGTTTTTGAACTTGTCACTGACTTATTATGAATGCGCTGCAGGTGATGTATAAGGGAGGATGTTCCGAGGTGGTTAACGTCCTTACCCCTACTTATTACAGCTTGACAAAGGGAACACACGGCTTGACACCTGTTGTCCGCATTTCTGGTGAAATACCTCCACACCGAAGAGCTGATTTTTTTGGTATTTTCACCTGGCATGTCAACGGCCATATTCCTCCCACGGACAACAGGTGTCTCCCCGGGTGCCTGACTTAAACAAACCACCTCACCATCAGAATCCTCCTGGTCAATTTCCTCCCCAGCGCCAGCAACACCCATATCCTCCTCATCCTGGTGTACTTCAACACTGACATCTTCAATCTGACTATCAGGAACTGGACTGCGGGTGCTCCTTCCAGCACTTGCAGGGGGCGTGCAAATGGTGGAAGGCGCATGCTCTTCACGTCCAGTGTTGGGAAGGTCAGGCATCGCAACCGACACAATTGGACTCTCCTTGTGGATTTGGGATTTCAAAGAACGCACAGTTCTTTGCGGTGCTTTTGCCAGCTTGAGTCTTTTCAGTTTTCTAGCGAGAGGCTGAGTGCTTCCATCCTCATGTGAAGCTGAACCACTAGCCATGAACATAGGCCAGGGCCTCAGCCGTTCCTTGCCACTCCGTGTGGTAAATGGCATATTGGCAAGTTTACGCTTCTCCTCCGACAATTTTATTTTAGGTTTTGGAGTCCTTTTTTTACTGATATTTGGTGTTTTGGTTTTGACATGCTCTGTACTATGCCATTGGGCATCGGCCTTGGCAGACGACGTTGCTGGCATTTCATCGTCTCGGCCATGACTAGTGGCAGCAGCTTCAGCACGAGGTGGAAGTGGATCTTGATCTTTCCCTAATTTTGGAACCTCAACATTTTTGTTCTCCATATTTTAATAGGCACAACTAAAAGGCACCTCAGGTAAACAATGGAGATGGATGGATTGGATACTAGTATACAATTATGGACGGGCTGCCGAGTGCCGACACAGAGGTAGCCACAGCCGTGAACTACCGCACTGTACTGTGTCTGCTGCTAATATATAGACTGGTTGATAAAGAGATAGTATACTCGTAACTAGTATGTATGTATAAAGAAAGAAAAAAAAACCACGGTTAGGTGGTATATACAATTATGGACGGGCTGCCGAGTGCCGACACAGAGGTAGCCACAGCCGTGAACTACCGCACTGTACTGTGTCTGCTGCTAATATATAGACTGGTTGATAAAGAGATAGTATACTCGTAACTAGTATGTATGTATAAAGAAAGAAAAAAAAACCACGGTTAGATGGTATATACAATTATGGACGGGCTGCCGAGTGCCGACACAGAGGTAGCCACAGCCGTGAACTACCGCACTGTACTGTGTCTGCTGCTAATATATAGACTGGTTGATAAAGAGATAGTATACTCGTAACTAGTATGTATGTATAAAGAAAGAAAAAAAAACCACGGTTAGGTGGTATATACAATTATGGACGGGCTGCCGAGTGCCGACACAGAGGTAGCCACAGCCGTGAACTACCGCACTGTACTGTGTCTGCTGCTAATATATAGACTGGTTGATAAAGAGATAGTATACTCGTAACTAGTATGTATGTATAAAGAAAGAAAAAAAAAACCACGGTTAGGTCACTGGTATATACAATTATGGACGGGCTGCCGAGTGCCGACACAGAGGTAGCCACAGCCGTGAACTACCGCACTGTACTGTGTCTGCTGCTAATATATAGACTGGTTGATAAAGAGATAGTATACTCGTAACTAGTATGTATGTATAAAGAAAGAAAAAAAAACCACGGTTAGGTCACTGGTATATACAATTATGGACGGGCTGCCGAGTGCCGACACAGAGGTAGCCACAGCCGTGAACTACCGCACTGTACTGTGTCTGCTGCTAATATATAGACTGGTTGATAAAGAGATAGTATACTCGTAACTAGTATGTATGTATAAAGAAAGAAAAAAAAACCACGGTTAGGTGGTATATACAATTATGGACGGGCTGCCGAGTGCCGACACAGAGGTAGCCACAGCCGTGAACTACCGCACTGTACTGTGTCTGCTGCTAATATATAGACTGGTTGATAAAGAGATAGTATACTCGTAACTAGTATGTATGTATAAAGAAAGAAAAAAAAACCACGGTTAGGTCACTGGTATATACAATTATGGACGGGCTGCCGAGTGCCGACACAGAGGTAGCCACAGCCGTGAACTACCGCACTGTACTGTGTCTGCTGCTAATATATAGACTGGTTGATAAAGAGATAGTATACTCGTAACTAGTATGTATGTATAAAGAAAGAAAAAAAAACCACGGTTAGGTGGTATATACAATTATGGACGGGCTGCCGAGTGCCGACACAGAGGTAGCCACAGCCGTGAACTACCGCACTGTACTGTGTCTGCTGCTAATATATAGACTGGTTGATAAAGAGATAGTATACTCGTAACTAGTATGTATGTATAAAGAAAGAAAAAAAAACCACGGTTAGGTGGTATATACAATTATGGACGGGCTGCCGAGTGCCGACACAGAGGTAACCACAGCCGTGAACTACCGCACTGTACTGTGTCTGCTGCTAATATATAGACTGGTTGATAAAGAGATAGTATACTCGTAACTAGTATGTATGTATAAAGAAAGAAAAAAAAACCACGGTTAGGTGGTATATACAATTATGGACGGGCTGCCGAGTGCCGACACAGAGGTAGCCACAGCCGTGAACTACCGCACTGTACTGTGTCTGCTGCTAATATATAGACTGGTTGATAAAGAGATAGTATACTCGTAACTAGTATGTATGTATAAAGAAAGAAAAAAAAACCACGGTTAGGTGGTATATACAATTATGGACGGGCTGCCGAGTGCCGACACAGAGGTAGCCACAGCCGTGAACTACCGCACTGTACTGTGTCTGCTGCTAATATATAGACTGGTTGATAAAGAGATAGTATACTCGTAACTAGTATGTATGTATAAAGAAAGAAAAAAAAACCACGGTTAGGTGGTATATACAATTATGGACGGGCTGCCGAGTGCCGACACAGAGGTAGCCACAGCCGTGAACTACCGCACTGTACTGTGTCTGCTGCTAATATATAGACTGGTTGATAAAGAGATAGTATACTCGTAACTAGTATGTATGTATAAAGAAAGAAAAAAAAACCACGGTTAGGTCACTGGTATATACAATTATGGACGGGCTGCCGAGTGCCGACACAGAGGTAGCCACAGCCGTGAACTACCGCACTGTACTGTGTCTGCTGCTAATATATAGACTGGTTGATAAAGAGATAGTATACTCGTAACTAGTATGTATGTATAAAGAAAGAAAAAAAAACCACGGTTAGGTCACTGGTATATACAATTATGGACGGGCTGCCGAGTGCCGACACAGAGGTAGCCACAGCCGTGAACTACCGCACTGTACTGTGTCTGCTGCTAATATATAGACTGGTTGATAAAGAGATAGTATACTCGTAACTAGTATGTATGTATAAAGAAAGAAAAAAAAACCACGGTTAGGTGGTATATACAATTATGGACGGGCTGCCGAGTGCCGACACAGAGGTAGCCACAGCCGTGAACTACTGCACTGTACTGTGTCTGCTGCTAATATATAGACTGGTTGATAAAGAGATAGTATACTCGTAACTAGTATGTATGTATAAAGAAAGAAAAAAAAACCACGGTTAGGTCACTGGTATATACAATTATGGACGGGCTGCCGAGTGCCGACACAGAGGTAGCCACAGCCGTGAACTACCGCACTGTACTGTGTCTGCTGCTAATATATAGACTGGTTGATAAAGAGATAGTATACTCGTAACTAGTATGTATGTATAAAGAAAGAAAAAAAAACCACGGTTAGGTGGTATATACAATTATGGACGGGCTGCCGAGTGCCGACACAGAGGTAGCCACAGCCGTGAACTACCGCACTGTACTGTGTCTGCTGCTAATATATAGACTGGTTGATAAAGAGATAGTATACTCGTAACTAGTATGTATGTATAAAGAAAGAAAAAAAAACCACGGTTAGGTGGTATATACAATTATGGACGGGCTGCCGAGTGCCGACACAGAGGTAGCCACAGCCGTGAACTACTGCACTGTACTGTGTCTGCTGCTAATATATAGACTGGTTGATAAAGAGATAGTATACTCGTAACTAGTATGTATGTATAAAGAAAGAAAAAAAAACCACGGTTAGGTGGTATATACAATTATGGACGGGCTGCCGAGTGCCGACACAGAGGTAGCCACAGCCGTGAACTACCGCACTGTACTGTGTCTGCTGCTAATATATAGACTGGTTGATAAAGAGATAGTATACTCGTAACTAGTATGTATGTATAAAGAAAGAAAAAAAAACCACGGTTAGGTGGTATATACAATTATGGACGGGCTGCCGAGTGCCGACACAGAGGTAGCCACAGCCGTGAACTACCGCACTGTACTGTGTCTGCTGCTAATATATAGACTGGTTGATAAAGAGATAGTATACTCGTAACTAGTATGTATGTATAAAGAAAGAAAAAAAAACCACGGTTAGGTGGTATATACAATTATGGACGGGCTGCCGAGTGCCGACACAGAGGTAGCCACAGCCGTGAACTACCGCACTGTACTGTGTCTGCTGCTAATATATAGACTGGTTGATAAAGAGATAGTATACTCGTAACTAGTATGTATGTATAAAGAAAGAAAAAAAAACCACGGTTAGGTCACTGGTATATACAATTATGGACGGGCTGCCGAGTGCCGACACAGAGGTAGCCACAGCCGTGAACTACCGCACTGTACTGTGTCTGCTGCTAATATATAGACTGGTTGATAAAGAGATAGTATACTCGTAACTAGTATGTATGTATAAAGAAAGAAAAAAAAACCACGGTTAGGTGGTATATACAATTATGGACGGGCTGCCGAGTGCCGACACAGAGGTAGCCACAGCCGTGAACTACCGCACTGTACTGTGTCTGCTGCTAATATATAGACTGGTTGATAAAGAGATAGTATACTCGTAACTAGTATGTATGTATAAAGAAAGAAAAAAAAACCACGGTTAGGTCACTGGTATATACAATTATGGACGGGCTGCCGAGTGCCGACACAGAGGTAGCCACAGCCGTGAACTACCGCACTGTACTGTGTCTGCTGCTAATATATAGACTGGTTGATAAAGAGATAGTATACTCGTAACTAGTATGTATGTATAAAGAAAGAAAAAAAAACCACGGTTAGGTCACTGGTATATACAATTATGGACGGGCTGCCGAGTGCCGACACAGAGGTAGCCACAGCCGTGAACTACCGCACTGTACTGTGTCTGCTGCTAATATATAGACTGGTTGATAAAGAGATAGTATACTCGTAACTAGTATGTATGTATAAAGAAAGAAAAAAAAACCACGGTTAGGTGGTATATACAATTATGGACGGGCTGCCGAGTGCCGACACAGAGGTAGCCACAGCCGTGAACTACCGCACTGTACTGTGTCTGCTGCTAATATATAGACTGGTTGATAAAGAGATAGTATACTCGTAACTAGTATGTATGTATAAAGAAAGAAAAAAAAACCACGGTTAGGTCACTGGTATATACAATTATGGACGGGCTGCCGAGTGCCGACACAGAGGTAGCCACAGCCGTGAACTACCGCACTGTACTGTGTCTGCTGCTAATATATAGACTGGTTGATAAAGAGATAGTATACTCGTAACTAGTATGTATGTATAAAGAAAGAAAAAAAAACCACGGTTAGGTGGTATATACAATTATGGACGGGCTGCCGAGTGCCGACACAGAGGTAGCCACAGCCGTGAACTACCGCACTGTACTGTGTCTGCTGCTAATATATAGACTGGTTGATAAAGAGATAGTATACTCGTAACTAGTATGTATGTATAAAGAAAGAAAAAAAAACCACGGTTAGGTGGTATATACAATTATGGACGGGCTGCCGAGTGCCGACACAGAGGTAGCCACAGCCGTGAACTACCGCACTGTACTGTGTCTGCTGCTAATATATAGACTGGTTGATAAAGAGATAGTATACTCGTAACTAGTATGTATGTATAAAGAAAGAAAAAAAAACCACGGTTAGGTGGTATATACAATTATGGACGGGCTGCCGAGTGCCGACACAGAGGTAGCCACAGCCGTGAACTACCGCACTGTACTGTGTCTGCTGCTAATATATAGACTGGTTGATAAAGAGATAGTATACTCGTAACTAGTATGTATGTATAAAGAAAGAAAAAAAAACCACGGTTAGGTCACTGGTATATACAATTATGGACGGGCTGCCGAGTGCCGACACAGAGGTAGCCACAGCCGTGAACTACCGCACTGTACTGTGTCTGCTGCTAATATATAGACTGGTTGATAAAGAGATAGTATACTCGTAACTAGTATGTATGTATAAAGAAAGAAAAAAAAACCACGGTTAGGTCACTGGTATATACAATTATGGACGGGCTGCCGAGTGCCGACACAGAGGTAGCCACAGCCGTGAACTACCGCACTGTACTGTGTCTGCTGCTAATATATAGACTGGTTGATAAAGAGATAGTATACTCGTAACTAGTATGTATGTATAAAGAAAGAAAAAAAAACCACGGTTAGGTGGTATATACAATTATGGACGGGCTGCCGAGTGCCGACACAGAGGTAGCCACAGCCGTGAACTACCGCACTGTACTGTGTCTGCTGCTAATATATAGACTGGTTGATAAAGAGATAGTATACTCGTAACTAGTATGTATGTATAAAGAAAGAAAAAAAAACCACGGTTAGGTCACTGGTATATACAATTATGGACGGGCTGCCGAGTGCCGACACAGAGGTAGCCACAGCCGTGAACTACCGCACTGTACTGTGTCTGCTGCTAATATATAGACTGGTTGATAAAGAGATAGTATACTCGTAACTAGTATGTATGTATAAAGAAAGAAAAAAAAACCACGGTTAGGTCCTGGTATATACAATTATGGACGGGCTGCCGAGTGCCGACACAGAGGTAGCCACAGCCGTGAACTACCGCACTGTACTGTGTCTGCTGCTAATATATAGACTGGTTGATAAAGAGATAGTATACTCGTAACTAGTATGTATGTATAAAGAAAGAAAAAAAAACCACGGTTAGGTGGTATATACAATTATGGACGGGCTGCCGAGTGCCGACACAGAGGTAGCCACAGCCGTGAACTACCGCACTGTACTGTGTCTGCTGCTAATATATAGACTGGTTGATAAAGAGATAGTATACTCGTAACTAGTATGTATGTATAAAGAAAGAAAAAAAAACCACGGTTAGGTCGGTATATACAATTATGGACGGGCTGCCGAGTGCCGACACAGAGGTAGCCACAGCCGTGAACTACCGCACTGTACTGTGTCTGCTGCTAATATATAGACTGGTTGATAAAGAGATAGTATACTCGTAACTAGTATGTATGTATAAAGAAAGAAAAAAAAACCACGGTTAGGTGGTATATACAATTATGGACGGGCTGCCGAGTGCCGACACAGAGGTAGCCACAGCCGTGAACTACCGCACTGTACTGTGTCTGCTGCTAATATATAGACTGGTTGATAAAGAGATAGTATACTCGTAACTAGTATGTATGTATAAAGAAAGAAAAAAAAACCACGGTTAGGTCTGGTATATACAATTATGGACGGGCTGCCGAGTGCCGACACAGAGGTAGCCACAGCCGTGAACTACCGCACTGTACTGTGTCTGCTGCTAATATATAGACTGGTTGATAAAGAGATAGTATACTCGTAACTAGTATGTATGTATAAAGAAAGAAAAAAAAACCACGGTTAGGTGGTATATACAATTATGGACGGGCTGCCGAGTGCCGACACAGAGGTAGCCACAGCCGTGAACTACCGCACTGTACTGTGTCTGCTGCTAATATATAGACTGGTTGATAAAGAGATAGTATACTCGTAACTAGTATGTATGTATAAAGAAAGAAAAAAAAACCACGGTTAGGTGGTATATACAATTATGGACGGGCTGCCGAGTGCCGACACAGAGGTAGCCACAGCCGTGAACTACCGCACTGTACTGTGTCTGCTGCTAATATATAGACTGGTTGATAAAGAGATAGTATACTCGTAACTAGTATGTATGTATAAAGAAAGAAAAAAAAACCACGGTTAGGTGGTATATACAATTATGGACGGGCTGCCGAGTGCCGACACAGAGGTAGCCACAGCCGTGAACTACCGCACTGTACTGTGTCTGCTGCTAATATATAGACTGGTTGATAAAGAGATAGTATACTCGTAACTAGTATGTATGTATAAAGAAAGAAAAAAAAACCACGGTTAGGTGGTATATACAATTATGGACGGGCTGCCGAGTGCCGACACAGAGGTAGCCACAGCCGTGAACTACCGCACTGTACTGTGTCTGCTGCTAATATATAGACTGGTTGATAAAGAGATAGTATACTCGTAACTAGTATGTATGTATAAAGAAAGAAAAAAAAACCACGGTTAGGTCGGTATATACAATTATGGACGGGCTGCCGAGTGCCGACACAGAGGTAGCCACAGCCGTGAACTACCGCACTGTACTGTGTCTGCTGCTAATATATAGACTGGTTGATAAAGAGATAGTATACTCGTAACTAGTATGTATGTATAAAGAAAGAAAAAAAAACCACGGTTAGGTGGTATATACAATTATGGACGGGCTGCCGAGTGCCGACACAGAGGTAGCCACAGCCGTGAACTACCGCACTGTACTGTGTCTGCTGCTAATATATAGACTGGTTGATAAAGAGATAGTATACTCGTAACTAGTATGTATGTATAAAGAAAGAAAAAAAAACCACGGTTAGGTCTGGTATATACAATTATGGACGGGCTGCCGAGTGCCGACACAGAGGTAGCCACAGCCGTGAACTACCGCACTGTACTGTGTCTGCTGCTAATATATAGACTGGTTGATAAAGAGATAGTATACTCGTAACTAGTATGTATGTATAAAGAAAGAAAAAAAAACCACGGTTAGGTCTGGTATATACAATTATGGACGGGCTGCCGAGTGCCGACACAGAGGTAGCCACAGCCGTGAACTACCGCACTGTACTGTGTCTGCTGCTAATATATAGACTGGTTGATAAAGAGATAGTATACTCGTAACTAGTATGTATGTATAAAGAAAGAAAAAAAAACCACGGTTAGGTGGTATATACAATTATGGACGGGCTGCCGAGTGCCGACACAGAGGTAGCCACAGCCGTGAACTACCGCACTGTACTGTGTCTGCTGCTAATATATAGACTGGTTGATAAAGAGATAGTATACTCGTAACTAGTATGTATGTATAAAGAAAGAAAAAAAAACCACGGTTAGGTCACTGGTATATACAATTATGGACGGGCTGCCGAGTGCCGACACAGAGGTAGCCACAGCCGTGAACTACCGCACTGTACTGTGTCTGCTGCTAATATATAGACTGGTTGATAAAGAGATAGTATACTCGTAACTAGTATGTATGTATAAAGAAAGAAAAAAAAACCACGGTTAGGCTGGTATATACAATTATGGACGGGCTGCCGAGTGCCGACACAGAGGTAGCCACAGCCGTGAACTACCGCACTGTACTGTGTCTGCTGCTAATATATAGACTGGTTGATAAAGAGATAGTATACTCGTAACTAGTATGTATGTATAAAGAAAGAAAAAAAAACCACGGTTAGGTGGTATATACAATTATGGACGGGCTGCCGAGTGCCGACACAGAGGTAGCCACAGCCGTGAACTACCGCACTGTACTGTGTCTGCTGCTAATATATAGACTGGTTGATAAAGAGATAGTATACTCGTAACTAGTATGTATGTATAAAGAAAGAAAAAAAAACCACGGTTAGGTCTGGTATATACAATTATGGACGGGCTGCCGAGTGCCGACACAGAGGTAGCCACAGCCGTGAACTACCGCACTGTACTGTGTCTGCTGCTAATATATAGACTGGTTGATAAAGAGATAGTATACTCGTAACTAGTATGTATGTATAAAGAAAGAAAAAAAAACCACGGTTAGGTGGTATATACAATTATGGACGGGCTGCCGAGTGCCGACACAGAGGTAGCCACAGCCGTGAACTACCGCACTGTACTGTGTCTGCTGCTAATATATAGACTGGTTGATAAAGAGATAGTATACTCGTAACTAGTATGTATGTATAAAGAAAGAAAAAAAAACCACGGTTAGGTGGTATATACAATTATGGACGGGCTGCCGAGTGCCGACACAGAGGTAGCCACAGCCGTGAACTACCGCACTGTACTGTGTCTGCTGCTAATATATAGACTGGTTGATAAAGAGATAGTATACTCGTAACTAGTATGTATGTATAAAGAAAGAAAAAAAAACCACGGTTAGGTGGTATATACAATTATGGACGGGCTGCCGAGTGCCGACACAGAGGTAGCCACAGCCGTGAACTACCGCACTGTACTGTGTCTGCTGCTAATATATAGACTGGTTGATAAAGAGATAGTATACTCGTAACTAGTATGTATGTATAAAGAAAGAAAAAAAAACCACGGTTAGGTGGTATATACAATTATGGACGGGCTGCCGAGTGCCGACACAGAGGTAGCCACAGCCGTGAACTACCGCACTGTACTGTGTCTGCTGCTAATATATAGACTGGTTGATAAAGAGATAGTATACTCGTAACTAGTATGTATGTATAAAGAAAGAAAAAAAAACCACGGTTAGGTGGTATATACAATTATGGACGGGCTGCCGAGTGCCGACACAGAGGTAGCCACAGCCGTGAACTACCGCACTGTACTGTGTCTGCTGCTAATATATAGACTGGTTGATAAAGAGATAGTATACTCGTAACTAGTATGTATGTATAAAGAAAGAAAAAAAAACCACGGTTAGGTGGTATATACAATTATGGACGGGCTGCCGAGTGCCGACACAGAGGTAGCCACAGCCGTGAACTACCGCACTGTACTGTGTCTGCTGCTAATATATAGACTGGTTGATAAAGAGATAGTATACTCGTAACTAGTATGTATGTATAAAGAAAGAAAAAAAAACCACGGTTAGGTCTGGTATATACAATTATGGACGGGCTGCCGAGTGCCGACACAGAGGTAGCCACAGCCGTGAACTACCGCACTGTACTGTGTCTGCTGCTAATATATAGACTGGTTGATAAAGAGATAGTATACTCGTAACTAGTATGTATGTATAAAGAAAGAAAAAAAAACCACGGTTAGGTGGTATATACAATTATGGACGGGCTGCCGAGTGCCGACACAGAGGTAGCCACAGCCGTGAACTACCGCACTGTACTGTGTCTGCTGCTAATATATAGACTGGTTGATAAAGAGATAGTATACTCGTAACTAGTATGTATGTATAAAGAAAGAAAAAAAAACCACGGTTAGGTGGTATATACAATTATGGACGGGCTGCCGAGTGCCGACACAGAGGTAGCCACAGCCGTGAACTACCGCACTGTACTGTGTCTGCTGCTAATATATAGACTGGTTGATAAAGAGATAGTATACTCGTAACTAGTATGTATGTATAAAGAAAGAAAAAAAAACCACGGTTAGGTGGTATATACAATTATGGACGGGCTGCCGAGTGCCGACACAGAGGTAGCCACAGCCGTGAACTACCGCACTGTACTGTGTCTGCTGCTAATATATAGACTGGTTGATAAAGAGATAGTATACTCGTAACTAGTATGTATGTATAAAGAAAGAAAAAAAAACCACGGTTAGGTGGTATATACAATTATGGACGGGCTGCCGAGTGCCGACACAGAGGTAGCCACAGCCGTGAACTACCGCACTGTACTGTGTCTGCTGCTAATATATAGACTGGTTGATAAAGAGATAGTATACTCGTAACTAGTATGTATGTATAAAGAAAGAAAAAAAAACCACGGTTAGGTGGTATATACAATTATGGACGGGCTGCCGAGTGCCGACACAGAGGTAGCCACAGCCGTGAACTACCGCACTGTACTGTGTCTGCTGCTAATATATAGACTGGTTGATAAAGAGATAGTATACTCGTAACTAGTATGTATGTATAAAGAAAGAAAAAAAAACCACGGTTAGGTGGTATATACAATTATGGACGGGCTGCCGAGTGCCGACACAGAGGTAGCCACAGCCGTGAACTACCGCACTGTACTGTGTCTGCTGCTAATATATAGACTGGTTGATAAAGAGATAGTATACTCGTAACTAGTATGTATGTATAAAGAAAGAAAAAAAAACCACGGTTAGGTGGTATATACAATTATGGACGGGCTGCCGAGTGCCGACACAGAGGTAGCCACAGCCGTGAACTACCGCACTGTACTGTGTCTGCTGCTAATATATAGACTGGTTGATAAAGAGATAGTATACTCGTAACTAGTATGTATGTATAAAGAAAGAAAAAAAAACCACGGTTAGGTGGTATATACAATTATGGACGGGCTGCCGAGTGCCGACACAGAGGTAGCCACAGCCGTGAACTACCGCACTGTACTGTGTCTGCTGCTAATATATAGACTGGTTGATAAAGAGATAGTATACTCGTAACTAGTATGTATGTATAAAGAAAGAAAAAAAAACCACGGTTAGGTGGTATATACAATTATGGACGGGCTGCCGAGTGCCGACACAGAGGTAGCCACAGCCGTGAACTACCGCACTGTACTGTGTCTGCTGCTAATATATAGACTGGTTGATAAAGAGATAGTATACTCGTAACTAGTATGTATGTATAAAGAAAGAAAAAAAAACCACGGTTAGGTGGTATATACAATTATGGACGGGCTGCCGAGTGCCGACACAGAGGTAGCCACAGCCGTGAACTACCGCACTGTACTGTGTCTGCTGCTAATATATAGACTGGTTGATAAAGAGATAGTATACTCGTAACTAGTATGTATGTATAAAGAAAGAAAAAAAAACCACGGTTAGGTGGTATATACAATTATGGACGGGCTGCCGAGTGCCGACACAGAGGTAGCCACAGCCGTGAACTACCGCACTGTACTGTGTCTGCTGCTAATATATAGACTGGTTGATAAAGAGATAGTATACTCGTAACTAGTATGTATGTATAAAGAAAGAAAAAAAAACCACGGTTAGGTGGTATATACAATTATGGACGGGGCTGCCGAGTGCCGACACAGAGGTAGCCACAGCCGTGAACTACCGCACTGTACTGTGTCTGCTGCTAATATATAGACTGGTTGATAAAGAGATAGTATACTCGTAACTAGTATGTATGTATAAAGAAAGAAAAAAAACCACGGTTAGGTGGTATATACAATTATGGACGGGCTGCCGAGTGCCGACACAGAGGTAGCCACAGCCGTGAACTACCGCACTGTACTGTGTCTGCTGCTAATATATAGACTGGTTGATAAAGAGATAGTATACTCGTAACTAGTATGTATGTATAAAGAAAGAAAAAAAAACCACGGTTAGGTCTGGTATATACAATTATGGACGGGCTGCCGAGTGCCGACACAGAGGTAGCCACAGCCGTGAACTACCGCACTGTACTGTGTCTGTGTGTCTGCTGCTAATATATAGACTGGTTGATAAAGAGATAGTATACTCGTAACTAGTATGTATGTATAAAGAAAGAAAAAATAACCACGGTTAGGTGGTATATACAGATTATGGACGGGCTGCCGAGTGCCGACACAGAGGTAGCCACAGCCGTGAACTACCGCACTGTACTGTGTCTGCTGCTAATATATAGACTGGTTGATAAAGAGATAGTATACTCGTAACTAGTATGTATGTATAAAGAAAGAAAAAATAACCACGGTTAGGTGGTATATACAATTATGGACGGGCTGCCGAGTGCCGACACAGAGGTAGCCACAGCCGTGAACTACCGCACTGTACTGTGTCTGCTGCTAATATATAGACTGGTTGATAAAGAGATAGTATACTCGTAACTAGTATGTATGTATAAAGAAAGAAAAAAAAACCACGGTTAGGTGGTATATACAATTATGGACGGGCTGCCGAGTGCCGACACAGAGGTAGCCACAGCCGTGAACTACCGCACTGTACTGTGTCTGCTGCTAATATATAGACTGGTTGATAAAGAGATAGTATACTCGTAACTAGTATGTATGTATAAAGAAAGAAAAAAAAACCACGGTTAGGTGGTATATACAATTATGGACGGGCTGCCGAGTGCCGACACAGAGGTAGCCACAGCCGTGAACTACCGCACTGTACTGTGTCTGCTGCTAATATATAGACTGGTTGATAAAGAGATAGTATACTCGTAACTAGTATGTATGTATAAAGAAAGAAAAAAAAAACCACGGTTAGGTGGTATATACAATTATGGACGGGCTGCCGAGTGCCGACACAGAGGTAGCCACAGCCGTGAACTACCGCACTGTACTGTGTCTGCTGCTAATATATAGACTGGTTGATAAAGAGATAGTATACTCGTAACTAGTATGTATGTATAAAGAAAGAAAAAAAAACCACGGTTAGGTGGTATATACAATTATGGACGGGCTGCCGAGTGCCGACACAGAGGTAGCCACAGCCGTGAACTACCGCACTGTACTGTGTCTGCTGCTAATATATAGACTGGTTGATAAAGAGATAGTATACTCGTAACTAGTATGTATGTATAAAGAAAGAAAAAAAAACCCACGGTTAGGTGGTATATACAATTATGGACGGGCTGCCGAGTGCCGACACAGAGGTAGCCACAGCCGTGAACTACCGCACTGTACTGTGTCTGCTGCTAATATATAGACTGGTTGATAAAGAGATAGTATACTCGTAACTAGTATGTATGTATAAAGAAAGAAAAAAAAACCACGGTTAGGTCACTGGTATATACAATTATGGACGGGCTGCCGAGTGCCGACACAGAGGTAGCCACAGCCGTGAACTACCGCACTGTACTGTGTCTGCTGCTAATATATAGACTGGTTGATAAAGAGATAGTATACTCGTAACTAGTATGTATGTATAAAGAAAGAAAAAAAACCACGGTTAGGTGGTATATACAATTATGGACGGGCTGCCGAGTGCTGACACAGAGGTAGCCACAGCCGTGAACTACCGCACTGTACTGTGTCTGCTGCTAATATATAGACTGGTTGATAAAGAGATAGTATACTCGTAACTAGTATGTATGTATAAAGAAAGAAAAAAAAACCACGGTTAGGTGGTATATACAATTATGGACGGGCTGCCGAGTGCCGACACAGAGTTAGCCACAGCCGTGAACTACCGCACTGTACTGTGTCTGCTGCTAATATATAGACTGGTTGATAAAGAGATAGTATACTCGTAACTAGTATGTATGTATAAAGAAAGAAAAAAAAACCACGGTTAGGTGGTATATACAATTATGGACGGGCTGCCGAGTGCCGACACAGAGGTAGCCACAGCCGTGAACTACCGCACTGTACTGTGTCTGCTGCTAATATATAGACTGGTTGATAAAGAGATAGTATACTCGTAACTAGTATGTATGTATAAAGAAAGAAAAAAAAACCACGGTTAGGTCACTGGTATATACAATTATGGACGGGCTGCCGAGTGCCGACACAGAGGTAGCCACAGCCGTGAACTACCGCACTGTACTGTGTCTGCTGCTAATATATAGACTGGTTGATAAAGAGATAGTATACTCGTAACTAGTATGTATGTATAAAGAAAGAAAAAATAACCACGGTTAGGTGGTATATACAATTATGGACGGGCTGCCGAGTGCCGACACAGAGGTAGCCACAGCCGTGAACTACCGCACTGTACTGTGTCTGCTGCTAATATATAGACTGGTTGATAAAGAGATAGTATACTCGTAACTAGTATGTATGTATAAAGAAAGAAAAAAAAACCACGGTTAGGTGGTATATACAATTATGGACGGGCTGCCGAGTGCCGACACAGAGGTAGCCACAGCCGTGAACTACCGCACTGTACTGTGTCTGCTGCTAATATATAGACTGGTTGATAAAGAGATAGTATACTCGTAACTAGTATGTATGTATAAAGAAAGAAAAAAAAACCACGGTTAGGTCACTGGTATATACAATTATGGACGGGCTGCCGAGTGCCGACACAGAGGTAGCCACAGCCGTGAACTACCGCACTGTACTGTGTCTGCTGCTAATATATAGACTGGTTGATAAAGAGATAGTATACTCGTAACTAGTATGTATGTATAAAGAAAGAAAAAATAACCACGGTTAGGTGGTATATACAATTATGGACGGGCTGCCGAGTGCCGACACAGAGGTAGCCACAGCCGTGAACTACCGCACTGTACTGTGTCTGCTGCTAATATATAGACTGGTTGATAAAGAGATAGTATACTCGTAACTAGTATGTATGTATAAAGAAAGAAAAAAAAACCACGGTTAGGTGGTATATACAATTATGGACGGGCTGCCGAGTGCCGACACAGAGGTAGCCACAGCCGTGAACTACCGCACTGTACTGTGTCTGCTGCTAATATATAGACTGGTTGATAAAGAGATAGTATACTCGTAACTAGTATGTATGTATAAAGAAAGAAAAAAAAACCACGGTTAGGTGGTATATACAATTATGGACGGGCTGCCGAGTGCCGACACAGAGGTAGCCACAGCCGTGAACTACCGCACTGTACTGTGTCTGCTGCTAATATATAGACTGGTTGATAAAGAGATAGTATACTCGTAACTAGTATGTATGTATAAAGAAAGAAAAAAAAACCACGGTTAGGTGGTATATACAATTATGGACGGGCTGCCGAGTGCCGACACAGAGGTAGCCACAGCCGTGAACTACCGCACTGTACTGTGTCTGCTGCTAATATATAGACTGGTTGATAAAGAGATAGTATACTCGTAACTAGTATGTATGTATAAAGAAAGAAAAAAAAACCACGGTTAGGTGGTATATACAATTATGGACGGGCTGCCGAGTGCCGACACAGAGGTAGCCACAGCCGTGAACTACCGCACTGTACTGTGTCTGCTGCTAATATATAGACTGGTTGATAAAGAGATAGTATACTCGTAACTAGTATGTATGTATAAAGAAAGAAAAAAAAACCACGGTTAGGTGGTATATACAATTATGGACGGCTGCCGAGTGCCGACACAGAGGTAGCCACAGCCGTGAACTACCGCACTGTACTGTGTCTGCTGCTAATATATAGACTGGTTGATAAAGAGATAGTATACTCGTAACTAGTATGTATGTATAAAGAAAGAAAAAAAAACCACGGTTAGGTGGTATATACAATTATGGACGGCTGCCGAGTGCCGACACAGAGGTAGCCACAGCCGTGAACTACCGCACTGTACTGTGTCTGCTGCTAATATATAGACTGGTTGATAAAGAGATAGTATACTCGTAACTAGTATGTATGTATAAAGAAAGAAAAAAAAACCACGGTTAGGTCACTGGTATATACAATTATGGACGGGCTGCCGAGTGCCGACACAGAGGTAGCCACAGCCGTGAACTACCGCACTGTACTGTGTCTGCTGCTAATATATAGACTGGTTGATAAAGAGATAGTATACTCGTAACTAGTATGTATGTATAAAGAAAGAAAAAAAAACCACGGTTAGGTGGTATATACAATTATGGACGGGCTGCCGAGTGCTGACACAGAGGTAGCCACAGCCGTGAACTACCGCACTGTACTGTGTCTGCTGCTAATATATAGACTGGTTGATAAAGAGATAGTATACTCGTAACTAGTATGTATGTATAAAGAAAGAAAAAAAACCACGGTTAGGTCACTGGTATATACAATTATGGACGGGCTGCCGAGTGCCGACACAGAGGTAGCCACAGCCGTGAACTACCGCACTGTACTGTGTCTGCTGCTAATATATAGACTGGTTGATAAAGAGATAGTATACTCGTAACTAGTATGTATGTATAAAGAAAGAAAAAAAAACCACGGTTAGGTGGTATATACAATTATGGACGGGCTGCCGAGTGCCGACACAGAGGTAGCCACAGCCGTGAACTACCGCACTGTACTGTGTCTGCTGCTAATATATAGACTGGTTGATAAAGAGATAGTATACTCGTAACTAGTATGTATGTATAAAGAAAGAAAAAAAAACCACGGTTAGGTGGTATATACAATTATGGACGGGCTGCCGAGTGCCGACACAGAGGTAGCCACAGCCGTGAACTACCGCACTGTACTGTGTCTGCTGCTAATATATAGACTGGTTGATAAAGAGATAGTATACTCGTAACTAGTATGTATGTATAAAGAAAGAAAAAAAACCACGGTTAGGTCACTGGTATATACAATTATGGACGGGCTGCCGAGTGCCGACACAGAGGTAGCCACAGCCGTGAACTACCGCACTGTACTGTGTCTGCTGCTAATATATAGACTGGTTGATAAAGAGATAGTATACTCGTAACTAGTATGTATGTATAAAGAAAGAAAAAAAAAACCACGGTTAGGTGGTATATACAATTATGGACGGGGCTGCCGAGTGCCGACACAGAGGTAGCCACAGCCGTGAACTACCGCACTGTACTGTGTCTGCTGCTAATATATAGACTGGTTGATAAAGAGATAGTATACTCGTAACTAGTAATGTATGTATAAAGAAAGAAAAAAAAACCACGGTTAGGTGGTATATACAATTATGGGACGGGCTGCCGAGTGCCGACACAGAGGTAGCCACAGCCGTGAACTACCGCACTGTACTGTGTCTGCTGCTAATATATAGACTGGTTGATAAAGAGATAGTATACTCGTAACTAGTATGTATGTATAAAGAAAGAAAAAAAAACCACGGTTAGGTGGTATATACAATTATGGACGGGCTGCCGAGTGCCGACACAGAGGTAGCCACAGCCGTGAACTACCGCACTGTACTGTGTCTGCTGCTAATATATAGACTGGTTGATAAAGAGATAGTATACTCGTAACTAGTATGTATGTATAAAGAAAGAAAAAAAAACCACGGTTAGGTGGTATATACAATTATGGACGGGCTGCCGAGTGCCGACACAGAGGTAGCCACAGCCGTGAACTACCGCACTGTACTGTGTCTGCTGCTAATATATAGACTGGTTGATAAAGAGATAGTATACTCGTAACTAGTATGTATGTATAAAGAAAGAAAAAAAAACCACGGTTAGGTGGTATATACAATTATGGACGGGCTGCCGAGTGCCGACACAGAGGTAGCCACAGCCGTGAACTACCGCACTGTACTGTGTCTGCTGCTAATATATAGACTGGTTGATAAAGAGATAGTATACTCGTAACTAGTATGTATGTATAAAGAAAGAAAAAAAAACCACGGTTAGGTCACTGGTATATACAATTATGGACGGGCTGCCGAGTGCCGACACAGAGGTAGCCACAGCCGTGAACTACCGCACTGTACTGTGTCTGCTGCTAATATATAGACTGGTTGATAAAGAGATAGTATACTCGTAACTAGTATGTATGTATAAAGAAAGAAAAAAAAACCACGGTTAGGTCACTGGTATATACAATTATGGACGGGCTGCCGAGTGCCGACACAGAGGTAGCCACAGCCGTGAACTACCGCACTGTACTGTGTCTGCTGCTAATATATAGACTGGTTGATAAAGAGATAGTATACTCGTAACTAGTATGTATGTATAAAGAAAGAAAAAAAACCACGGTTAGGTGGTATATACAATTATGGACGGGCTGCCGAGTGCCGACACAGAGGTAGCCACAGCCGTGAACTACCGCACTGTACTGTGTCTGCTGCTAATATATAGACTGGTTGATAAAGAGATAGTATACTCGTAACTAGTATGTATGTATAAAGAAAGAAAAAAAAACCACGGTTAGGTGGTATATACAATTATGGACGGGCTGCCGAGTGCCGACACAGAGGTAGCCACAGCCGTGAACTACCGCACTGTACTGTGTCTGCTGCTAATATATAGACTGGTTGATAAAGAGATAGTATACTCGTAACTAGTATGTATGTATAAAGAAAGAAAAAAAAACCACGGTTAGGTGGTATATACAATTATGGACGGGCTGCCGAGTGCCGACACAGAGGTAGCCACAGCCGTGAACTACCGCACTGTACTGTGTCTGCTGCTAATATATAGACTGGTTGATAAAGAGATAGTATACTCGTAACTAGTATGTATGTATAAAGAAAGAAAAAAAAAACCACGGTTAGGTGGTATATACAATTATGGACGGGCTGCCGAGTGCCGACACAGAGGTAGCCACAGCCGTGAACTACCGCACTGTACTGTGTCTGCTGCTAATATATAGACTGGTTGATAAAGAGATAGTATACTCGTAACTAGTATGTATGTATAAAGAAAGAAAAAAAACCACGGTTAGGTGGTATATACAATTATGGACGGGCTGCCGAGTGCCGACACAGAGGTAGCCACAGCCGTGAACTACCGCACTGTACTGTGTCTGCTGCTAATATATAGACTGTTGATAAAGAATAGTATACTCGTAACTAGTATGTATGTATAAAGAAAGAAAAAAAAACCACGGTTAGGTCACTGGTATATACAATTATGGACGGGCTGCCGAGTGCCGACACAGAGGTAGCCACAGCCGTGAACTACCGCACTGTACTGTGTCTGCTGCTAATATAGACTGGTTGATAAAGAGATAGTATACTACTAATATTATATACTGGTGGTCAGGTCACTGGTCACTAGTCACACTGGCAGTGGCACTCCTGCAGCAAAAGTGTGCACTGTTTAATTTTAATATAATATTATGTACTCCTGGCTCCTGCTATAACCTATAACTGGCACTGCAGTAGTGCTCCCCAGTCTCCCCCACAATTATAAGCTGTGTGAGCTGAGCAGTCAGACAGATATATAATATATATAGATGATGCAGCACACTGGCCTGAGCCTGAGCAGTGCACACAGATATGGTATGTGACTGAGTCACTGTGTGCTGTGTATCGCTTTTTTCAGGCAGAGAACGGATTATAAATAAAAGTGGTGGTCACTGGTCACTATCAGCAAAACTCTGCACTGTACACTACTGAGTACTCCTAATGCTCCCCAAAATTAGTAAATCAAGTGTCTCTCTAATCTATTCTAATTCTAAACGGAGAGGACGCCAGCCACGTCCTCTCCCTATCAATCTCAATGCACGTGTGAAAATGGCGGCGACGCGCGGCTCCTTATATAGAATCCGAGTCTCGCGATAGAATCCGAGCCTCGCGAGAATCCGACAGCGTCATGATGACGTTCGGGCTGGCGCTCGGGTTAACCGAGCAAGGCGGGAAGATCCGAGTCGCTCGGACCCGTGAAAAAATACATGAAGTTCTGGCGGGTTCGGATTCAGAGAAACCGAACCCGCTCATCTCTAAATGATATAGGGTTTTTTTTTATATATATTTTTTAGAACAATGTTTTGGACTTTAAAAAGAATGTTGTAAGATCAATCTGCATCTTGCCTCGCAGTTAAACCTAGAAAATGTGCATTGTGGAGATAGTAATAATATCAAAGTCCAAATTGCTTTCACCCTGTTTAAATGATCTGTTTTGTATTAAATATTGCTTGGTTTAGCTTACAGCATTATTAAATTAATCATGACAGTGATAGGGGTTGGGTATGGGATACCAGCACTTAGAATGCCAGCAGTCACATGACCAACAGTGGCATTCCAACACTTAGAATACTGACACCTGGTAGGTAAGTATACTAAGCCTCTCTCAACCATAAGTCTAACCCTCCCTTCCTGCAGCCTAACCCTCCCTCTTGTATCTTAACTCTAAGCTACCTTCCCGCAGCCTAACCCTAACTTACATTCCTGCAGCCTAACCCTTACCCCCCCTCAGCCTAAGCCTAATCTTCCCTAGTGATGTGCGGGTTCGGTTTCTCGGAAACCGAACCCCCCCCGAACTTCACCCTTTTTACA